>NC_091067.1:87288768-87592099 GCF_000393655.2 Nicotiana sylvestris
AATGTGTAATTGAAGTAATTATCTAATTATAAAAATTATAAACATTACTTAAGTCTATATTAAAAGTGAAAAATCAATAAACTAAAATTAAAGGCAAAAATGTAAAATGAGCTATTTTTTGTGATTTTCAAATTTTATAAAACAAATAATTATGGATTAATTCTAAAAGGGTAAAAACAAATTCTAAATGCAATGCATGATATTTTTGTATTTTTCATGATTTAAATAAAAATTAAACGAGCAAGAAAAATGTAAAAATCTACAAAAATTCCTAAAAATGGCAAATAATTAATAAAAAAAACTATTTTCTTAGATTTTGTAGGAGTATTTCATGTATGGCAAAAATCACGTGCTCACAATAGGCACAGAAGAATGTCTCAGCTTCTGAGCTACCCAAGTCAAAGCACAACAGGTGTGTTCCAATAGAGAATATCGTGCCTCGTACGGGGTGAACTTCTTACTGAGATAATAAATGGCTTTCTCCTTCCTTCTCGTTTCACCATGCTGCCCCAGAACGCAGCCGAAAGTTCCATCTAATACTGCAAGGTAGAGTAATAAGGGTCTACCTGGTTCGGGTGGGACTAAGACTGGTGGTGTTGACAGGTACTCTTTGACTTTGTCGAAGGCCTTTTGACAGTCATCGGTCCATTTGGTGGCGGCGTCCTTCTTCAACATCTTAAAGATTGGCTCACAGATAACAGTAGATTGTGCTATGAATTGGCTAATGTAGTTAAGCCTTCCCAAGAAACTCATCACATCCTTCTTGTTCTTTGGCAGTGGTAGTTTCTGAATGGCTTTGACTTTTGATGGATCCAATTCCATTCCTCGGCGGCTCACAATAAACCCAAGCAATTTCCCAACAGGAACCCTAAATGCGCACTTTGCGGGGTTTAGTTTCAGGTTGTATCTCCGCAGTCTATTGAAGAACTTCCTCAGATCTTCTACATGGTCAATAGCCTTCTTGGATATGATAATAACATCATCTACATATACCTCTATATCCTTGTGTATCATATCATGAAAGATGGTAGTCATGGCCCTCATGTAGGTGGCCCGTGCATTCTTCAGACCGAATGGCATCATCTTGTAATAGTACACTCCCTACGGTGTAATGAAAGCTGTTTTCTCAGCATCTTCCTCATCCATCCAGATTTGATGATAACCAGCGAAGCAATTTATGAATGATTGTAGCTCATGCTTGGCGCAATTGTCAATCAGGATGTGTATATTTGGCAAAGGGAAGTCATCTTTCGGACTGGCCTGGTTGAGATCACGGTAGTCCACACAGACTCTGACCTTCCCATCCTTCTTTGGTACTGGCACAATGTTGGCTAACCATGTCAGGTATTCTAATACCCTGAGAACCTTAGCTTTGATCTTCTTGTTGACTTCTTCCTTGATTTTCAAACTCATATCAAGCTTGAACTTTCTGAGCTTTTGTTTTACCGGTGGACACATTGGATCGGTTAATAGTTTGTGAGCCACAATGGACGTACTTCGACCAGTCATGTCATCATACGACCAGCCAAATATGTCCTCATACTCCTTTAGAAATTTTGTGTATTCTTTTCTTCTCTGATGGTAATAGGTGAATGTTGATCCGTGTTTCCTTGACATTTTCTGCATCTCCCAGGTTGACAATCTCAATCTCTTCCAGGATGGACTTAGGCCTGTTCTCAAAGTTCTCAACTTCTTTGACAATCTCGTCAGGTATGTCACATTCCGAATCCATGTCCATTTGTTGTGTTGTCTCATTACATGTCACAGTTATTGGTTCATCAACACAAGTAATAGTAATGTTGTATTGGTAAAGCAAGGAGAGAAAATGATAGCAATAAATATTAATTCATAAGAAAAATCAGAATGCTTATTGAGTAACTGTTTTGAACACCAAAGATCTTATTGCGGGAATTGAAAAATGCGAAAAGAAAATTATTTAGTAAATAAAACAGTGAATAATGCTTATTTTAGCCTTGCTACCTCGAGGCTCATCAGGCTCTGGTTGTCCTGAGGGTCCAATTATTGAGATATTCCCCTCTGCTATGGAAGGGCCTTCCTCCCCCTCCTCCTTAATAATAACGCAACAATCCATATCATTGTCCTCAAAAAATAAGTTCTTCACTACTGCAAGTGCTTCTTCTTCATCTGACCCATAAATAATGTCAGCATGTTGGAAAGTCTGCTCCAGATGCGGTATCGGCTGCTCTAGTGGATAGTAAGGACTGCACCATGGTGGCAACTAGTTATTGAATTCTTCCCAGGTGTAATCATATCCCATACCGAAAGTAGTGACATGTTTCTTGAGTTTTATGGGTTTAGAGATTCCTTGGAGGTTCTTACCGAGCCCTTTGCCAGGTACGTACCCACTCCAACTTAGTATACTCTTGATTTTGCTATCCCACCATTTGTCTTTGTCGATAGAATTGACCCGCTCAATATGGTGGTAAGTTTCTCCACCCAGCTTTCTTCTTCCCTCGATCGCCGGAATAGTCTAGCGACTATATATAGGGTTGCTACTATCGCCATAAATGATCACTTCCTGGTGATTTAATTCGAACTTTATTGCCTGATGCAGTGTTGATGCTACGGCCCCAGCAGCATGAATCCATGGCCGTCCCAACAGCAAGTTGTAAGACGCTGGTACATCTATTACCTGGAAATCAACCTAGAACCAGGTTTGTCCCATCTGCAAGCATAGGCGAATCTCACTAATGGTGGACCTTTGAGAACCATCGAAGGCTTTCACATTTATTGCTCCCTCCTTTATCTTATTCAGCCCTTTACCCAGCTTATTGAGTGTTACCAGCGGGCAAATGTTAAGACTGGAACCTCCATCGATCAAGATTCTGGTGATGAAATAGTCTTTGCATTGCACGGTGATGTACAGTGCTTTGTTGTGCCCCAGCCCTTCAGGTGGCAGCTCTTCCTCATGAAAGGTGATCTTATGGCTTTCCAGAACTTGTCCTACCATATTATCCACTTCCCCGTTAGTGATGTTACTTGATACATATGTTTCATTTAGCACCTTTAACAAAGCATTCTTGTGCGCCTCAGAATTTTGCAGCAAAGAGAGAATGGATATTTGTGTTGGCGTCTTGTTTAACTGGTCGATGATCGAATATTACTTAGCTTGTATTTTCTTCCAAAGGTTGTCCGGACCTATCTCAATGAGGGGTGGCCGATTGGAGGCCTGCTTGCTTAATTCAGCTAGATGTTCAGGGGTATAGACTCTACCAGTTCTTGTCATACCCTGTGATGCGACAATTTCTTCAACCTTGACCTTGCCATTCCTTCTTGCCTTGGCTGTATAGTCCCAGGGTACATCATTTGTATAGAATGGTGTCATGGTAGACATCGCCACTAGGATCGGCGCAACTATCCTTACTTTGAACGGAACATGTACCTTGGGTGGCAAGACTGAACCTCAAATGGTGCGGGTGCATTTGCCGGAGACACGAATTCAACCTCAATTGGTACTGGTATCTTTGCGGATGGCGTTGCTTCAAACTCAAGAGATGTAAACATATTTACTTCAGTGTCCTCAGACGGTTAGATCTGGACTATGATTGGAGTGAGAGTAATTGTCAGCTTCTTTGGGTCATCACCTTCTGCGATCAACCCGATTGATCCCTCGGGATCCCAATCATCTTCTATTTCAATCATGTGGATACCTATACCCTTATGGTCTGGCAGAGGGTTGTTGCAGATGTTTGAAGTGGGTTCATTTGCCATAATGATCTTGTTATCAATCAAGGACTGTATCTTATCTTTCAATGAGCGGCATTCATGGATGTTGTGCCCTTTCATGCCGGAGTGATATGCATAGGACTTGTTTGGGTTAACCCATTGAGAAGGATTCTCAGGGGTTACAGTAGGGATGGGGGTGATATAACCAGCAGCTTTGAGTTTCTCATACAGTTGGTCGATGGGTTCAGCGATGGATGTATATTATTTTGGAGGTCTACGATCAAAGTTAGGTCGTGGTCTAAGGAAATTTTGGCGTGTAGGGGGTGATTGATAATGGGATGGTTGAGCATTATAGGTTTGGTAGACATGAGTGGGTTGAGATTACATGGGTGAAGTAGGTTGATATGTAGGAGGTGGAGATGACTGATAAGTTAGTGGCGGAGCTTGGTATGAAGGTGAGGGTGCTTGGTAATTCGGGGTTGGCTGGTATATGAGTGGAGGTGTTGGATAAGCTTGGTATTTGAGGGGAGATTTGGTCCTCTCCGCAACCATTACAGCCCCTACGTCCCTTTTCTTGGACACATCACCGGACTGTAAAGCCTTATTTGTAGCTTGTAAGGCCTTGAAGTTTGTAACACTACCGCTTTTAATACCTTCTTCAATTCTTTCGCCCAGTTTGATAATGTCAGAAAACTTGTGGTTCTCAATCATCATCAGTCGTTCATAGTACTGTGAGTCCTGAGCCCGAACAAAGAACTTGTTCATTTGCTCCTCTTCTAAGGTGGGTCTGACCTTAGCGGCCTCGGATCTCCAGCGAATAGCATACTCACGAAACGTCTCCGTGGGCTTCTTCTTCAAATTCTAGATATAGAACACGTCTGGTGCGTTCACCTGAATTTGTCCATAAAGTCAAATGCCATGCCTACCCAGCTTGACCACTTCTTGGGATCTTGGCTGATGTACCAAGATAATGCATCTCCTTTCAAACTCCTCATGAACAGCTTCATGCGAATCCTTTCATTCTTCCCTACTCCAACCAGCTTGTCGCAATATGTCCTCAAATGGACCCTTGGATCACCCCTACCATCAAACATTTCGAACTTAGGAGGCTTGTACCCCTCAGGCAGTTTGACATCAGGCTATATACAAAGGTCTTCATAGTTCAGCCCCTCAATTCCTTTGCTTCCCTCAACGCCCTAAATTCGGCTGGTCAGTTTCTTAAGTTCTTCGGCCAAGTTCCTAATAATCAAATCCTTTTAATCAGACTCAGGTGTGCCTGAGATAGGTTGGGTGGGATGTGACATGGTCTCCACCTAGATAGGAGTGTTATGGTGGCCTAGTGTATGGGTGTGGAAATGGTCGTTTATGGAGTTCTGAGGTTCTGGGATGATTAGTGGAGTGTTGTTGGGGGTATAGCGGGTGTTACATTGGTTCTTTGGTGGAGCAGCGTGATGGTGAGGAGCGGGATGATTTTGTTTTTTTGGGATATTTTGAGGAGGTATAGGGTTTTGAGTGTTGGGGAAGTTGATATCTGGGTTGTTGAGGGAAAATGACAGGTTTGCTAGATTTCGGACTTGATCGACCTCTTCCTGGAATTTTAACAGTTTCTGTTCAAGTTGTGACACATTCTCGTTAGGAACCCGAATACCATAGCCATCAGTGGCCTCTACCCGTTCAGCGATGTTCTCCTTCCTAATATTGTTCACATCTTCCATCTTGCCTTTGTTCTTAACTTTAATGGGACTAAGAAGAGGAGTGGGTGGAGGGCCCTTGGATCTTGTGAAATAAGATGATGATGCTAGAGTACACGAACTAACCTTTGGGGAGGGGAATAATAAAAAAACAAAATAAAAACAAAAGGTAATCAAGTCAGTGAGGATTATAAAAAGTATTGAAATATTTTAACATATAGTGCAGGAATGTAAAGCGTGTCCTAATTTGGGAACCTCTTGCCCCAAGGTAGGCCTAGCGACAAATTGATTTGGAGAACTTAGAATGCGAAATGCCTCATTTTATTGATAGAAATAGACGAATCCCAAAACGACACTAAATAAACAAGAAATAAAAGTCACTAATGGCCATTGGCCTTATTACATCCATAAAGCGAAAAAGGTAAACTAATATCTACTTGGTCCCAGAAGGACCTTCCCCAGACTCGGCATCTCTAGCTCCTTCAAACAGCTTCCCCAATTCACGAAGTCCTAGCAATAGGTATTCTCTGGCTAGATGTCCACCTTCAGTCCCTTTAGCTTTTTGATAGTCTTCAACCCTTTTGAGAAAGTTTCCCTCTAGTTCTACTATACCTCGCTCCAAGTATCCTAGCCTTTTGTTGGCACTGATAGCCATGTCTTTCCATTCCTTAATCAGCTTCTGGTTGGACTCTTGTATCTCGTGGTGTTTGTTCTCGCATTCACGGATCCTTTTGCGCAGTTGGTTGTACTTGACTTGCGCCTTGGCCTTTTCATGACCTCGAACGAACCTTGGCTGGCCCAGACCATCCCAATTGTCTTCCAACCAACCTGAACAGAAAGGAGTACAACTGGCACGATATCTGTCTAGCTCAATGGTGTCTTTCCCCATTACGATCTTGCAGTGCCACATGTGTTGGGCTTGGCACTTGTAGGGACTATCATCATTTTGGAAGTCAACTCAAAAATGGCTCATCTTCTCGACCCTGGGTATGACTTGCTTCCTACCTGCTGCCTCATAACTCGAAGAGGGACGTAAGGATATGCTCCTCTTACACCAATCAGTATAAGGAAAGGTGCATCTCTGGATCGGGCGATGAACTCCTTTGTCGGAAACCACTCGAACATCCATTGAACTTGTTCTTTAGTTAGATTATCAAAGAGCTCAACCCATCATTTGGCATTCTCGGGCTGAGCGAACATGTCAGGGGTGTAATTCATTTGCTTTGGATGGTGGAAAGTGCTGTGATCATCCCAGGCCCTTTGTTGAATTTCTTGTCGGTATTTGCCCTTTTGGAGATGTTCCATGAGCCAAAGCTGAAGTAGTAGATTGCAGCCTTTGAAGTGTTTCACTCCTCGTTGACACTTCTCTAGGGCTCAGTATATGTCTACGATGATCATGGGCATAATGCTGAATGTCTGCCCACCAATCCCCTCCATTAGGGTATTGGTTACCAAAGCCAGCCTAGTATGGATTCTCCCTTTCTTCATTGGAAACATGATCAGACCCAGGAAGCAAAACATGAAGACAAATACCCAACGATGAATATGTCCCAAGGACGTGATGGCAAACTCGTCAGGGTAGGTACAGTAGGATTTGTTGTGACCGTACCTTTCATACAGGTAGTCAAAAGGGATGTACGATTCCTTCAGGCATACCAATTCTGCATTCTTCTTCAAACCCATCATTTTAAGGAAACCCTTGGCTGTGCGGTTCTCAAGCATTAGCAAACCCGCAGTTTCCCATGCTAGACCGGTCAGTCCCCCTATCTCCTCTAGCAAAGGTATCATTTTGATGTCCCCAAAGTGGAACATGGCCCTTTCACAATCCCAAAATAATGTAGCAGCTTCTATTATCATGTTGTTAGGCTGGATCTCCAAGAGGGATGGTAGATTGCCCAAATGTTTTCTGACGAGGGTTTTGTCACTAGAATGTAAATCTTTCCACCAACTTAGCAACCTTGTGTGGATGTTGGTGACCATGCCGAATCTGGGGACTTCGTGCCTCATATTTCTACAAGACAGAGAAGGTTAGGCCCTTACCCCCACCAAACTCGACTATTTAACATCAACAATTAGGATGAAGCATTTAGTTCTCCAAAATAAATGCACAGAACGTGATAACGTCCGTCTGGGTTTAGAGAAACCCAGCGGACTTTGAACAAGGCTATCTTAAAGGATCATTATGTGGACAACATAACTGACCCGACTAGGTTTGACCATGATGCATGCACAATATAAACAGAGTAAGGTTTCTATGGGGTTTTAGACTAGTACCCTTGAGCGGACAACTCAAGGGGGAAGGCACAGAATTGTCGACTGCACTGCTGATCGACTAGTTTTACCATAAATATGCCTTTCCGAATTTAGGGGGTAATGATATAGGAAGGGCACAACCACTCATCAAACATTGCTATAGTATTTGTTTGGAATGAGTGTAGTATGATGTTGAGCATGATTATGCACTAATTAAAAGTATGTAGACATGTATTTGCACGTTAAAGAGCGATAAATACAGCAGTTTCATAATTTAAAGTAGTTATAAAGGAAGGAAACAAGAAAGATATGCTAGTTTTGCTTTTGAAAAATAAATTAAATGCTTAAAAGAATTAAACAAATAATTGCACATGGGGAGGGGTACAAATTCACAAAAATAGTATGAAATGGTAAAAGCCTAAATATCCCCAGCAGAGTCGCCATGCTGTCGCGGCCCTTTTTTTCTCGCGGAATCAGGTTCATAACATTTTGGGTTGGGACAACTCTTTCCTTTTGGAAAAGAGGGTTGCATTTTGGAGAGTCTCCACCTAACGATTTTTTAAGATGCATTAGGGCATCTATAAGGTTCATTGATAACTACGTTTGGTAACCAAAGATAGTGTAAGGGCTTGAAATTATCCTAAGAGGAAGGTGTTAGGCACCCCTCAGGATCTACTAGTATGGTTCCCGGCCTGACAGTTTTTGTGAATTTGTGCAATTAGCAAATAAACAAGTATGGCTAAAATAGTAGGGGATTTAAGTTTAAATACACAAGTGTTTGAAAACAATTAGTGAAGGGTGAAATTTTGAAAAGAATTACAATCTAAAGCATGCTTATGAATGTAAAGGGGTGTCCTAGGTTTGTTTGTAATATGGATCACATCAATGCAATACCCGGTATGACACTTCTCAAAGAGGGGCTACATGTGGTATTAACGCATCGGTCATCATATCCATATCTATCCTTTCCTGCCCGTGAAGGTAATTAAAGCGAGGGTTGGTCTCGACCCCTACTCTATGTTGTTACCCATCCCTTCTTATCAGTCTCGGAGGAATTTAGGACTCTTATCCTATAAGAAGAAGGTTCTAGGCAGACCCTCAGGTTTAAAGGCAAAATACTAAGGCGACATACAATGACAAGTAGGACTTCAATTTAGGGGAGCAGGGAAGACAAACAAAAGGCTCAAATATACCTCTACAAGTAATGCACATAGACAGCATAACTCATACACAGTTAAATTCTGAATTCAGAATTCTAAAGCATGGTATCTAAGTGATAACAGTAGAACCAGGTTTATTACATGACTCAGAAAAGGAAGTCCTAATCAGGCTTCCTATAGTGTAACTTCTTATTTTCATTGCCACTTATGTAATTCGTTTCAATGTTGATCTGTAATAACTTATTGTAAACAAGTATTGGGGTTGGCTAGTGAAAAGGGATGGGGTAAATATGCATGTTATAATTGTTAAGGGGTAAAAACCATGTTGTTAGGTTTATATTCCTAATTGTGCAATAGAAACCATGCTTAGGGTTCATACATGCATTATAAATCATGCTCTTAGATCCCATGTTTCTTGCTTCAGCATCTCATCCGTCACTAATCTATGTTTTATGTCTATCACTTAGAAATCCTGCTCCTAGGACGACAACAACATTGGCATAAAAGTTGTTACTCTTGTACTTTCAAAAGTAATACTTCAATAATTCTACAACTCTTGTGTGCATTCAGAAATCATGCCTTAGGGATTCCTTTTTTTAACAATCCTGCCATCTATATGTGCATATTATATATCATATTCTAGGATCCTGTTGGCATTTTATTTAAGACTCCTAGTTAATTATTGATTCATGAAAAGGTGATAAAAAATAATCCCACATCGTGATGCTTTCTGAATAAAATTGGTAATATCTTTGTATGCGTATCAAATAGAACAGCATGCTCTTAGGGTAAAATAATTTCCACTGTTTTTTTAATAATTTTGAACAACTGTTGCATATTATTTTACGCCTAGGAAAGCCTTAGGTAATAACTTTAAATAAAACCAGAATCGTCTTTGTCCTTGTTTAATTATCAACTATTAAAATCATTGGCAAACCTGATTTAGACTTCTTTTCTGAGTCATGTAATAAACCTGGTTCTGTTGTTATCACTTAGATACCATGCTTTACAATTCTGAATTCAGACTTTAACTATGTATGAGTCATGATGTCTATGTGCATTACCTGTGGAGGTATATTTGAGCCTTCTGTTTGTCTTTCTTGCGCCCCTTAATTGAAGTCCTACTTGTCATTGTATGTCGCCTTAGTATTTTGCCTTTAAACCTGAGGTTCTGCTTAGAACCTCCTTCTTATAGGATAGGAGTCCTAAATTCCTCCGGGACTGATATGAAGGGACGGATAACAGCATGCAATAGGGGTTGAGACCAACCCTCACTTTAATTACCTTGACGGGTGGGAAAGGGTAGATATGGATATGATGACCGGTGCATTAATACCACGTGTATCCCCTTTTTGAGGAGTGTCATACTGGGTATTGCATTGATATAATCCATATTACAAACAAACCTAGGACACCCCTTTACATTCATAAGCATGCTTTAGATTGTAATTCTTTTCAAAATTTCACCCTTCACTAATTGTTTTCAGACACTTGTGTATTTAAACTTAAATCCCCTACTATTTGAGCCATACTTGTTTATTTGCTAATTGCACAAATTCACAAAAACTGTCTGGCCGGGAACCACACTAGTGGATCCTAAGGGGTGCATAATACCTTCCCCTTAGGATAATTTCAAGCCCTTACCCTATCTCTGGTTAGCAAACGTATTTATCAATGAACCCTATAGATGCCCTAACGCATCTTAAAAAATTATTAGGTGGTGACTCTCCAAAATGCAACCCCCTTTTTCCAAAATGAAAGAGTTGTCCCAACCCAAAATATCATGAACCCGATTCCGCGAGGAAAAAAGGGGGCGCGACAGTGGCAGATACTGTTAAGTGAGTTCGATATCGTCTATATAACTCAAAAAGTGGTCAAAAGACAAGCATTGGCAGACCATCTTGCTAAAATCTTGTGGGAGGAGAATATGAACCCACCTTGAAAATGTATTTTCCTGATGAAGAAGTGTCATTAGTATGAGAGGAAATTACTGAAGCATACAACAGTTAGAGGATGTTCTTTGATGGAGCTGAAAATTTCAAAGGAGTGGGCATTGGAGCGGTTTTGGTATCAAAAATAGGTTAATATTACCCTGTATCTGCAAAACTTAGATTTTTGTGCACTAACAACATGGCAGAGTATGAAGCCTGCATACTAAGGCTCAACATGGCAGTTGACATGAATATTCAGGAGTTGCTGGTAATCGGTGATTCAGATTTGCTTGTCCACCAGGTACAAGAAGAGTGGGCCATCAATAATTCCAAGATATGGCCATATCTGCACTATGTACAGGAATTGAGAAAAAGATTCACGAAGATAGAGTTTCAGCATGTGCCCAGAATTCTAAATGAGTTTGTCGATGCATTGGCCACTTTGTCATCCATGATACAGCATCCAGACAAGAATTTCATTGATCCCATCCTAGTGAGAATTCATAATCAGTTGGCGTATTGTGCCCATGTTGAAGAAGAAACAAACGGGAAGCTTTGGTTTCACGATATCAAAGAATATTTGGCAAAGAGAGAATATCTGGAGCATGCGAACAATATTCAGAAATGCACACTTCAGAGATTGTCCAATCACTTCTTCCACAGTGGAGGAAACTTGTACAGATGAACTTCTGATTTAGGATTGCTAAGATGTGTCGATGCAAAAGAGGCTTTGAAGCTACTTGAGGAGATACATGCTAGGACCTTCAACCCGCATATGAATGGTTTTGTCTTGGCCAAGAAGATACTCAGGGCCGGTTACTTTTGGATGATGATGGAGACAGATTGCGTCCAGTCTGTCCACAAATGCTACCAGTGTCAAGTGAATGCCGATATGATAAAAGGGCCGCCAAATGAGCTCAATGCAACAAGCTCACCTTGGCCATTCGCCGCCTGGGGAATGGATATCTTCGGTCCGATCGAGCCCACTGCTTCAAACGGGCACAGATTTATTCTAGTGGCCATGGACTACTTCACAAAAATGGGTGGAGGCTGCATCCTACAAAGCTGTAACCAAGAAAGTCATCGCAAACTTTTTCAAAGATCATATTGTTTGCCGATTCAGAGTTCTCGAGTCCATTGTCACTAATAATGCCACCAATCTCAACAGTGATCTGATGAAAGCCATGTGTGAAACTTTCAAAATCAAGCACAAGAACTCCACAGCGTACAGACCTCAGATGAATGGAGCCGTAGAAGCCGCCAATAAAAACATCAAGAAGATACTAAGGAAGATAGTAGAAAACCACAAACAATGGCACAAGAAGCTACCCTTTGCTTTGTTGGGATACCGCACTACAGTTCGCACATCCACCGGGGCAACTCCCTGCATGTTGGTTTATGGTACTGAAGCTATCATCCCAGTCGAGGTAGAGGTTCCTTCTTTAAGGATCATACAGGAAGTTGAACTCAGTGATGCAGAATGGATGAGGAGCCACTATGAGCAGTTAGCCCTTATAGATGGAAAAAGAATGAACGCTGTATGTCATGGTCAGCTTTATCAGAACAAAATGTCCAGAGCTTTCAACAAAACGGCCAAACCGAGGTAGCTTGCATCAAAATAGTTGGTACTCAAGAAAATCTTCCCGCATCAAGATGAAGACAAAAGGAAATTCTCTCCCAACTGGCAAGGTCCCTACATGGTTCACAGGGTGCTAATAGGAGGAGCACTCATACTTGCAGAAATGGACGGAGAAGTCTGGCCAAAACTAATCAATTCAGACACAGTCAAAAGATATTATGTTTAGACTATTTACATTTCCTCATTAGATGTAATTGAACTACACTTGACCTGATTCTCGTTTAATAGGGGATACGTAGGCAGCCATGTGGGTTCGGTCATATCATAATAAAATTTTCATCTCCCCCCAGAATCATAAACTGGGGCAGAATTTTGAGAAGGACCCTCAAAATTCCGGAGCAAGACCAGCCGACGCCAGCATATGCCAGACACTCAAAAATTGGTTAAGAAACTGGGGAAGAATTTTGAGAAGGATTCTCAAAATTTCGAAGAATGTTCAACAAGTTTCATTACTCACAAACGACCGAAGGATCATCTGCCAAACTGGAGCAGAATTTTGAGGAGAAGCCTCAAAATTCTAACACGAGAAAGTTGCAATGTCTCTGAAATGTGTTACAGTCACTAGTTCATTTGAAATTACTAGATATTTCACCATGTTTCTAAAATAACTCTATTTTTCATCAATGATTGCATATTTTTTTCGAAAACTCTATTTCCGTAACAGCTAGGTGCTAGTCAGGGAAAATCAAACAAGGCATCCAGAATGGAGGACCAAGGCCAGCAGACAAAGGCACGAACCAACCTCCCCTTACAAAACTTACAATTTTTCTTTGGGCGCGGGTACATTTGACGTAGCAGTAGCACTCGCAAATATATACAAGTAGCAAAATTACTATCAATCGGGCCACCAGACACCAAATATATCCCCAGCTAAGAAATATTATACTCTTATTTGCTACTCATTCTTTGCATGGGACTAAGCCATGTCCCACATCTTGCATGAGGCTAAGCCCCACCCCCATTTTGCATAAGGCTAAACACTGCCTTCTCTTTGCATGGGACTAAGCCCTGTCCCACATCTTGCATGAGACTAAGCTTTGTCTCCATCTTGCGTGAGGCTAAGCTCTGCCTGCATATTTGCATAAAGTTAAGCTCTGCCTTCCATTTGCATGGGACTAAGCCCTGTCCCGCGTCTTGCATGAGACTAAGCTCTGTCTCTATCTTGCATGAGGCTAAGACCCGCCTCCATATTTGCATAAGGCTAAGATATGCCTTCCATTTGCATGGG
Source organism: Nicotiana sylvestris (assembly GCF_000393655.2). Lineage (NCBI taxonomy): Eukaryota > Viridiplantae > Streptophyta > Magnoliopsida > Solanales > Solanaceae > Nicotiana > Nicotiana sylvestris. The sequence goes on from NC_091067.1 coordinate 87,302,358, forward strand.
ACTAAGCCCTGTCCTAAACCTTGCATGAGGCTAAGCCCTGCCTCCATATTTGCATAAGGCTAAGCTATGCCTTCCACTTGCATGGGACTAAGCCCTATCCCAAATCTTGCATGAGGCTAAGCCCGACCTCCATATTTGCATAAGGCTAAGCTCTGTCTTCCATTTGCATGGGACTAAGCCCTGTCCCGAACCTTGCATGAGGCTAAGTCCTGCCTCCATATTTTGCATAAGGCTAAGCTCTGCCTTTCACTTGCATGGGACTAAGCCCTGTCCCGAACCTTGCATGAGGCTAAGCCCTGCCTTCATATTTGCATAAGGCTAAGCTCTGCCTTCCACTTGCATGGGACTAAACCCTGTCCCGAATCTTGCATGAGACTAACCCTTGCCTTCATATTTGCATAAGGCTAAGCCCTACCTTCCATTTGCATGGGACTAAGCCTTGTCCCGCATCTTGCATGAGACTAAGCTCTGTTTCCATTATGCATAAGGCTAAGCACCGCCTTCTCACGGTACTAAGCATTGTCCCTTCTTGCATAAATGTTGCTTTATTACGGCAAAGCATTGTCCCTCCTTGCATAAATGTTGCTCTATTCCGGCACTATCTATTTGCTCCTCTTTTGGGCTAAGCTTTGCCCTCAACCTCACAAGACTAAGCCTTGTCTTGTTAATTTTAGCATCATATTATTACATCTCATGGGCTAAAATATCACCAACTTATCCGAATGTGTCATTGTCCGAAGGCATTATCCTCATAGCCGGAAGACACCATGCCATAGTCTGAGGATCTCTCAAATTTGCATATCATTATTCAAAGGCGTCATTTTTCGAAGGCACCATTTTCATGGCCCGAGAACATCATTTCATGGCCTGCGAATCTTCTATCTTACAATTCATGGCCTAGGACGTCATCCACACCGTCCAAGGGCAATATTTCATGGTCCAAAGGGAATTTGCATCACGTTTAAATTTTCGCAGTAATCTACGTACTTGCATGAATCGTGTTTTGAGTTCGAAGGTGATCTCGGAGGTAAATGTTTTTCAGACAGGAGCAGCCTTCACTCCGGTTTCTGCTCATACCATTCTCACTTCACCATTCATAACCGATTCTCATCAGTTACCCATCCTACCTCGTGATATCTAGTTATCTACCTAATAATACATCCGCTAAACTCCAAACTCACAACTTCACCCGACATTACACTTCACAAAAGGACCTTTTCCATCGGCTTCATTCACCGTTGGGTCCAGAACTACACCAGGGATATGTAGGCAGCTCAAAGACCAGAGCGCAAAGACCAGAGTCCAGCCTCTATCTTTCAAAACATCTCATTCGGTCAAAATTGGCCATCATTTCTTTACCCGAAAACTCTTTCATCCTTCCTGGGTAAAGAGGGGCAGTTGTTGATATTCAATGTTTTCCTATAATATTTTAAAAGTGCATATATACCTTCAAAACTATGCATTAGTATCAATGATAATTTTTTTCATAATTTTATATTTTTAAAACTAATTTATTCTAGTGTTTTATTTATATAAATGATGACAAAATTGCATCACAAATGGCTCTATAACATTTCATTGATTTAATTTTTCTATTTATAGTCATATTAAGGTCTAATTATTTCAGAAATAGCTAGATTTACACCTTTTGGTTACCATTGCAATAATTTTGCAATTATAGCTCATGCATACATCACTACATTATTTTACTAGAAATTAGCTCATTATATTTTTAAAATATTGAATAATTATGTTAAAGCACCTATGTGCATGAAAATTATTTTTTTTCATTGTTAATTATTTTATAAAATAGTTTTTTATTGAAATACTTGGGTATTTAACAAATAGCCCTCTTATTTTCGGATTTAGCCTAATTGAACAGCCCAATTTCAACCCCTAACCCACTAAGACCAGGCCTAAACCGATCAAACCCAACCCCAATTGACATAACCCGACCCAGCCTCTCTTAATTCTAGTCGTTGATCACAGAGATCAACGACCATTATCACTTCTTACCTTTTTAATTCCAAATGAACCCCCTCTACCTAGCTCATTCTCACCACACTCTGCCGTCCTCGTTCCCTCATCTCTTCAGTTCTCTCTCTGAGACCAAACCCTAGTCGTCGCCGCCCAAAACCAGCCCTAATCCTTCCGTTCCTCACTCGATCCATGGATTCCCATGACTGTTTGAGACTTATACTTGTCTCCTACGTCTCCTGGTTGCCCGTTTTTGTGATTTCATGGAAAGACCTCGAAGAGATCTAGTCCAGATCTTGTGCAAGACCCTCTGAGAGTCCGTCGATGGTCGAGTGCTTTTCTATCGATGTTTTACAGTTCAAATCTCTGGTTCAAGACCAAATTTCCCTTTACCCTTTCTTTTTCTTCAAAAAACTAATGTTTTGACTTGAATCGGATTAGATCTTCAAAGATCCGGAACAATTCAGAGTTCATCACTAACTTTCTTTAAGGTTCTCTTACTTTTAATCGATTTTCAGCACTATGCTATTCTAGGGTTTTTGGTTTCTTTGTTATTTATTGTCTGAACCCCTACCTATTTGAAGTGTTTCAAGTTTTCATGGCTGTTTTCTTTAAGGTCTTTTGATTTCTATATTGTCAATCAACCTCAAGTGTTTTTAAATTAGGGTTTTTCTACTTCTTCTGTTTTTTGCAAAAAAGGTTTTCTGAGATCTTCATGTGTTGTTTAATCTTTCTTGCATGATTATGTTTCTGGTTCAATGGACTAACTATTCATTGTTTGATTTCAACATCTTGTCCGTATTGTTGGAATAATTAAACTGATTAGCCTAATTATCTAGGTTTTTATTTATTTACTGAAGTAACTTACTGATTTCTGTTTGTTTTCCTTAATCCTGAGGCTCTTAATTTACATCTCTTGTTTATTTATGGTTTAATTGACCTTTTATTGGTCTTCAATTATCTATGATTGCCTTATTAGTGTAACTAATTGCTTGATTTATAGGCTCTAACCCTAACTGACTGTTGTCATGACTCTAAACCCAGACCCGGTCGTGATGGTGCCTCTCATGAAGACAAGGCCAACCGACACACTCTCAATTCATTTTAAGCAATTAAAATAATATAAATTAAGTCACTAACATAACAATAATCCCAAAATGAAGTGAAATAGTACAATTGTGGAATAGACATAGTCCCACATCGGGGTGTCACCAGTCATGAGCATCTACTAATCGATTAAAAATAGGGAGGGTATACATAGTCTATTACAGAACTAAAACAAGAGAAATAAGATAGAGGGAGAAGCACAGGGCTACGAACGCCGAGTAGCTACCTAGTGAATCTCTGAATCCGCATGAGCTGGAAGAATAAACACTCGCTAATAGGACTTAAAGCGTCTGAATCTGCACAGAGGGTGTAGGGAGTAAAGTGAGTAATCCAACTCAGTGAGTAATAACAATAAATGAAGGCTGAGCGATAAGAAATCACGTAAAAGTACATCAACATGCTATAAAGAAGCAGTATAAAACCAATAAAACCAATGAAATAGTGAAAACATATCAAGATACCTTAGTTTAGAATAAGCTTCTTTAAAACATCTTTTAACAGTTAAATAATTAAATAAAAAGCAGCTAGAACAGATAAACATATAAAAATCCGCCCCTCGGGCATAATGTCAATAGAATCTGCCCCTCGGGCAATATCATGGAACAACACTAGCCCCTCGGGCTATATCTCATATCATAATGGGTGCACGCGCTCGCTGGGGGTGTACAGACTCCGGGAGGGGCCCCTTATAGCCCAAGTGCAATATCAAGTCATCTCATGGCATAATTAATAGGCTCTCGGCCTCATATCAACAAGCCACCTCGTGGCATACAATCTCAGGCCCTCGGCCTTATAATCATAAATCAGTGTATCACTGTTGCAGCCTGCAGCCCGACCCAAAAGTATCCTCACAACACAGGCCCTCGGCCTTACTTAGTCAGAAATCTCTAAAAGCCACTCGGGAACAGCAAAAAATATGATGCTCAGCCCAAAATATCATTTAAAGTATTAAAACAAAGTAAACATGGTTGAGTTATGAAAATAGTATAATATAGCATGATTGAGTACAGATATAAAATCAAAACAGTGAGGAAATAGCAGTAAAAATCCCCTAAGGGTCCAAATAATTGGCATGAGGCCCAAATATGGCATTCAGCCCAAAACATGGTGATAGCAAATAGTTTTCAATCAAATATGCGGTAAAACAGTCATTCAGGATGGACTAAGCCACAATCTCCAACAGTGCACGACCCCACACTTGTCATGTAGCGTGTGTGTCCACTCAATATAGCTCAGTGATGTGTAATCCAGGGTTTCATACCCTCAGGACAACATTTACAATCATTACTCACCTCTATCCGGTCCAAATCTCTAGAATGTGATGCCTTTGTCTCTCGAGGCCTCCAGATGCTCCAAATCTAACCAAAATCAGTGCAAAACCATCAAAATATGCTAAGGGAACAAAGCCCGCTCGAAAAATATCAAATTACAACACAAATCCCGAAATTGGCCAAACCCGACCCCCGGGCCCACATCTCGAATTCCGATAAAAATTACATCAATAGACTCCTTATCACTCCCCGAGTTCATTCATATCAAAAGCATCAAAATCCAACCACAAAAGACCCCTCAAATCCCAAATTTTTGGTCTCCAATTACAAGCCCTAGTTCTTCAATATTAGGCTTAAATTCCATGATTAATTAGGTAGAATTCACGTTAGGATCGAGTATTAAGTCCATAAATCTTACCTCCAAGTGTTCCCCCTTGATTCCCTCTTCAATCATCTTCAAAAATCTCCAAAATCGCTCAAAAATGATGAAAGTTAGCCCCAAAATCGCGGATAATGGCTATTTAAACATTCTGCCCAAGCATTCAAAGCCTCGCATTCGCGAAGCACAAACTGACGTTGACCAAATTTTCCTCTTACGTGAATGCAACCACTCCCTCGCGAATGCCATGACTCCACATCTCAAACCATCGTGAACGCGTCTGATACCTAGAGAATACGATGCACAACGACTTCGGCCCTTCGCGAGCGTGAAACCTCCCTCGCGAATGTGAAGGCTAAATCTTCAGCCTTACCTGCTAACCCTTCGCGAACGTGAAGCACTGTTGTCTGCAACACTCCAGTAGATTTTTTTGCACTTTCAACAACTTGAAATGGTCCATTTAACCAAACAAAACTCACCCGAGGCCCCTGGGACATCAACCAAACATGCCAACATATCCCATAACAGCATTCAAACTTGTTCCAACCTTCGGAACGCTCAAAACAATATCAAAACACCAAATTCACATCGGATTCAAGCCTAAGAATTCCAAAATTTTCTAAATTACGTTTTTTATCAAAAACCCAACCAACCACATCCGAATGACCTGAAATTTTGCACATATCCCAAGACACAATGGAACTACTGCAACTCCTAGAATTCCATTCTGACCCCTATATCAAAATCTCACCTATCAACCAAAAAATGCCTAAATTCCATTTTTTTCCAATTCAAGCCTAAATCTACTTCGGACCTCCAAAACATATTCCGATCATGCTTCTAAGTCCCAAATCACCTCTCAAAGCTATCTAAACCATCGAAACTCACATCCGAGCCCTTTAACACATAAGTCAAATCACCTCTCCGTACCCAAAACAACCAACCCGGTAATATAAAATACAGCTGAACAAGGTAATAAGAAGCCGAAATGGAGGAAACAGAGTGCTAACTCATAAGACGACTTGCCGGGTTGTCATATCCTCCCCCTCTTAAACAAACGTTCGTCCTCAAACGAGTCAAGAAACATACCTGGAGCCTCAAAAAGGTGAGGATATTTGCTCCGCATCTCCCGCTCGGTCTCCCAAGTAGCCTCCTCCACGGACCGACCTCTCCACTGCACTTTCACTGAAGTTATATCCTTAGACCTCAACTTTCGAACCTGATGCCCCAAAATAGATACTAGCTCCACATTATAAGTCAAATCATCATCTAACTGGACCGTGCTGAAATCCAAAACATGAGATGGATCCCCAATATACTTATATAGCATAGAAACATGAAATACCAGATGCACACTCGACAAGCTGGGTGGCAAAGCAAGCTCAAAAGCCACCTCCCCAATCCTCTGAAGCACCTCAAAAGGTCCAACAAACCAAGGATTCAACTTACCCTTCTTACCAAATCTCATAACACCCTTCATGGGTGAAACCTTCAACAGAACTTTCTCACCAACCATGTAGGACACATCCCGAATCCTGTCAGCATAACTCCTTTGTCTTGACTGCGTTGTACGAAGCCTCTCCAGAATTACTTTTACCTTTTCTAAAGCATCTTGCACCAAGTCTGTCCCCAATAGCCTAGCATCACCCTGCTCAAACCAACTAACTGGAGATCTACACCGCCTCCCATACAAAGCCTTATATGGATCCATCTGAATACTCAACGGGTAGCTGTTGTTATAAGCAAACTCTGTGAGCTGTAGAAAATGATCCCATGACCCTCTGAAATCAATGACACAAGCACGCAACATGTCCTCCAATATCTGAATAGTGCGTTCGGACTGTCCATCCATCTGAGGGTGAAAAGTTGAGCTCAACTCAACCAGACACAAGCACGTGATTTTTGCTTCACGGACAAGCACTCCAAAAGAAAACAAAAATAGTGACCAGTGACCTCGCTGTACAAATTTTCCAATTTTTCATGACATGTACTGCTAGTCATTTGTGGTTCATCCTACTTTTTTGCATTTTTTGATCTTATCAGTCAAAACACAAGGTATGTTTGTCATAGTAATCAAACCGTCATTCAGTAGTTAAAAGAAAATTCAAAAATATATGTGCATTGTTCGTTCTAGGTTGTGATTTAACTTACTTGAACATTTTAATTTGGTGTGATAATGGTGTTGAAGTGTTACATTGTTGTTTGTTTTAATTTCATTTGTTTTACTATTTATTTGTTATTTTTCATTTTTTGTTTTAAAATTAGAAAAAAAAAACAAAAAGAAAAGAGTTGAAAATCGGTTTGGGCACAAAAATGAAACGAAATAGGCCCAAAATCGGCACTCAAGTCCGGTCCAAATCCGGCCTGCCCAAGCACCAATTCAAACGACGCTGTTTCAGGCAAGTCGATCTGAGCCGTCTAAGCCTCTTGATCCAACGGTCCACATCCGCACCCGTGACCTGACCTGTTTAGCCGGTCCAACCCAATCCATCACTTAAACCCAAACGACCCCGTTTTAATACCAAACGACCTCGTCTCACCCCTCACCATCAGATCCAAGCCGTTGAGATCATCTGATCCAACGGCTCAGATCTAAACCCCTAGACCATATATAAGCTTTCTATCACACCCCACGCCCCCTAGTCGAACCCCCCCTTCACTCAGCTCCTTCCTCACCAAGCCCTGAAACCCCCGAAACCCTAGCAGCCGCCCTAGTTTCCCCTTCACCAGAACCCGGCGGCATGAACGCCGGTGACCACCTCCTGAACACCCTAGGACCCCCTCACTCTCCTGAACATGGATCTATTACCCCCTAGCCTCGAATCCCCTTCCTTCATCTCGAATCTTCATTTGAAGATTCGAGTCGAACCCGAACCTATACCAAACCTCAACATCTTCATACCAGACACTCCCCTGACCCCCTCGTGACCAAACCAGGCTTGGTTTGGTCCGAATCTACCCACAACTTCTAAAAAACCAGATCTAAAAATCCAGACCTTAGAACACATGAACCTGGGGAATCCGGCTAGCCTTAACGGGGGTTTGAGGTCTAATAGACCTTAATCAAGGTGTTCTCATGTGAGAACACCCTGATTAAAGTTTGTTCGGCCTCAAAGGGTCAGAGTTGAGTCAGATTTGGATCAATTTTGTTTGGACATTTCTCGGTAAGTTTTTCTTTTCCTTTTTGTTTTATTCAACTGCTAATTAAGTTGTCAGCATGTTTCGTTGTGTTTGTTTATTATTTTTGTTATTTTTCATTCGGATTTCTTCCATCTCTGTCAAAGACCTTTTATTTGGTCGATTGTTTTCTGTGTGTGATTTGAACGTATCCTATGATAAACATGTCCGATTAGGATAGTCGTCGCATAAATAACTTATATAGGTTCCCAGTGATTGACCAAAGTTGTCTGAAGCCCTTCAGGTCCCTGTATGTATTGGTTTATATGAACGACTGATTGTTACCTGTTATAATTAGTATAGTCGACTTGATAAATGTCGTCGATTAACTTCCTTTGACTGAATGTTCAAATATTCTAATTCGTACAACTTCACGTAAGTGAATGAACCTGTTGATTGTTAATTGGATGCTTGACATTTGCTGTGACTACTAGCTTATAACTGCATTGTAAACAAATTAAAAGAATCAGGCTAGGGCAGTCTTGAATTGAACTTTCAGAAGTTCAAAATGCCCTGATGCTGCAAGGGGTTTAGGGCAGTAATAATCAGGGTTTAACAGGGGTAGTCTGGGGGCTTGAAAAGAACAGAAAAAGCTTAGTTTAAATGAGCTGACAAGTAGAGTACTAAATTAGGATTAAACTAATGCAAATGGGGAACAAGACACAAGAGTATGGGGGTTTAAAATGAATACTTAAATGAACTCATAACTCTTGATTAAAGAATAAGGCCAAGCGTGGGGAACAGATGGCTGGCATCAAAAAGATGTTTAGGCATGGGATTTAATAGGTATGGGCAGTTTGCAAGTGGGAGAATCTAGGCAGCTTGACTGCACTGGTTGTTTGGCTTATAAATAGGCTATTTCAGAACTTAAAAGGGGCAGGAAACTTTAGTCTTGAAGAGAGGTCTTGTGAGTTGAAGAAAACTGAAAAAACAGAAAGAAATTTCCAGAAATACTGTAACTGAACACTGTCCAAAAACTGCACAAAGAAACCAAGTTGGTTATCCTCACTGGGATTGTTATTTGTTCCATTAAGAGAAGTCTGTGTTCTTCTGCTGTGATTGTTACTACACTGAGCTTTCTGTGTACTGTTGGTTTGAGTTTTTGATTATTGGAACTGTAGTGGTTATTTGTTGAGCTTTTGGGGTTATTGGGATTATTGGATTGCTGTTACATTCAACACTCTGAGTTGTTGTTTCCTACTCTGTTTTTCTGGGATAGTCTGTTCATTGCTCGATCACTCGCTGAGCTTCATCATTGTGGCTGCTTTGTTTGTTGCTGTGTTGTGTTGATTACCTGCTGCTGCTGTGCCTGCTGTGTGCCACTCAACTGATTTTTCCTTCTTTTGTTCTCTATACCAGGTACACAGCTAATACACTGTCAGATGTAATTGGAAAATTGAGCATGAATACAAATGAAAAGACCTGAAGAATGTCTTTTATACATAGATTGTTACATTAAATATCATGTAATGTATAATAATTTTATTCTTGTTTGGATGCTGGAAGTAGCTTGCCTGTCTAATAGACGTCAATGTAGGACAATTGAATGTAAGTCTATATATGCATGCGGTTAGGTAAAACATTCCCAATACAATAGGTTGCATCCCAGATTCGGTTTAATCGTGTAACATGTCGTTTAATACATGCTAAGCATGAAATTATCCATTCCTAGCTAAGCTCATCTCCTTTGGATGAATTGCTTTGCTATAATTAGTAATCAGCCACACCTACAGGACAAAGACACAAGTTTATGGTCTCAACCTCACGGAGGTTGAGCCTAGGTAGAAACGGACCAGGCAGGTCCGCATCAGATGAACAGTGGCCCAGGTATGGCCCATCCCGTATGAGCTGGATTTGGGCCCATAATGTCCGATCAGTTGTCCGTGCGCGTAATCCCGTTTACTTATTCTGTAAAAGCATTTTTGAATCCTGCTATAAATAAGCCGGCAAGCATGTAATTAACTAGGACTATCTCCGTTTTCTATTAGTAGAGACAAACGCGACAAGAAACGTAGTTGCTATAGGATATCCTTTTAAAATAAGGACGAGATGAGCCTCGACAAAAAAATAAAGAAAAACGTACAAGCTGCGGGGCCCTCGTTAAATGTAAATATCGAAGCATTCAGTTTCCAAGGTGGGTCGTTTAGCGAATCTCACGACCCTCCCGGAATAATAACGCGATAGCCTCTTTAAGCGCGTGTTTAATAATGTTATCTCCTTAAACTCGGGTGCACATTTATGTGACCCAAATCCAAATCTCAACGGAATCGAAATGTGTCTCTAATCACGGGTATATTGATTATGGCGTGGCCCGAGATGCATTTCCATGACGTTGTAAATTCCTTTTAATAATAAATGAGACGAGCCTCGACAAACAAAAATGTAGAAGCTGCGGGGCCCTCTAAATGTATATATATTAAAAAATACTTAGAATTCGGGACATGCCGTTTAGCAAATTTTACGGCCTTCCCCAAAATAACAATACGTTAGTTGCTTTAGGCGCGTCTTAATAATTTATTTTTCTTAATTCGGGTGCACATTTATGTGACCCAAATCCAAATCTCAACCGAGTCGAGATATGTCAATAACCACGGGTGCATTGATGTAACGTGGTTCGAGATATATTTTCACGACGTTGCAATTCTCGTAAAAATAATAATAAAAGCGGTCAAGAGTTTAAAACTTGCACATAGGTTTAACATGTACAAAATCAGATAATCAAGCCAAATATAACAGTTGAGCGACCGTGCTAGAACCACGGAACTCGGGAATGCCTAACACCTTCTCCCGGGTTAACAGAATTCCTTATCCAGATTTCTGGTACGCAGACTATAATATGGAGTCATTCTTTTCCTCGATTCGGGATTAAAATTGGTGACTTGGGACACCCTAAATCTCCCAAGTGGCGACTCTGAAATAAATAAACCAATCCCGTTTCGATTGTCCTTTAATTGGAAAAAACTCCCTTGCGCCCTCGCGGGTGCGGAAAAAGGAGGTGTGACAGCTCTGGCGACTCTGTTGGGGAAAGAAAAACCAAAACCACTAGTTTAGGGTTAGAAATTCGAGCTTAGATAAATTGTTATATTTGGTTATATCTGATTTTTACATGTTTGAGCCTAATGTGCTAAATGCTGCTTTTACCGCTTTGATATTATTTGGACTGTATATAAACTGTGCCGAAACCTTTCTCTTCTTACCCCTGGGGAGAAGCTCGCTGGTCGAGGCTCCCTATTCTGTTAGTGTCAATACCCAAAATAAGAAAGAGGACGGATAAGTTACGAAGCCGGACGGCCTTTTGTTTCCCGGTAAGTTGCCCCTCCTCGACTCGAGTTGTCCGCTCGGGTACACAGTCTAGAACATATACCCAGGTTATAAACCTAGCATAATGAAACTCCATGCCGGATCCCTAGTAGGAACGCTTATTTGCATCACGTTGCATTTGACTTAGGGGACTCAACACAGGGGTTGGGTCTGTCTAGGACTAGCAACCTGATATGAAAGGACCATCCTAATGCATCCTATTTGTTTTCCGTGCATTTATTTGTCTCGCGCCCGCATGCTGACCGGTGTTTGAATATTATGAGTAATGTGAAATTGGAAACATAAAAAGAAGAAGAAATAGCGGTTAAGGAGTTAATTGTTTATTTTTGAAAAAAACCAATGCCAAAATACTGTCAAAACTCTGCCGAAATTTTGAGAAAATGAAAAAAAAAAACAAAACGTCTTATTAGTTTGTTTTATTAAAAGCGAAGGAAAATAGGAAAAAGAAAAAAAAAGGATCGTTTGTTCTGTTTTGTTTTTCAAAAAATATATAGTTTGTTTTGTCATAAAAATGAAGATAAAAAAGAGTCTTATTTTTAAAAAAAAAATGTGTTTTTATTATTTCTATGAAAATCCGAATAATAATAATAATATATATATATATATATATATATATATATATATATATATATATATATATATATATATATATATATATGTCTTTATTTGTTGCAAAAATATTTGTCTTGCCAAAAAGTCTTGAAAAGTTTTTAGACCCCTAATTTTTAAAAAAAAAATCCAAAAATATTTTCCATTATTAACTTCTTTAGAAAGTCTTTTAATTTTTTTTCTAAATAAAGTTTTTTTATTCACTTGGCATAATCACCCTAATAAATGTGCAGGATGAGCACGATACAAAACGAACCTTTTTCAGTAATGACCAAGATCCCTTTTGAGTTGCGGTTATGGTGGAACGACTTAGGCAAAGAAGGGCAAGACAAAGTAAGGAAATATCTGAAAGGTCTCCCGGACCTACTAAACGTTCAGCCTCGGGGTGATATCATCAGATCATTGGTCACTTGTTGGGATTCCGCACACAACGTGTTCCATTTTTCGGACTTCGAGCTCACCCCGACGTTGGAAGAAATAGCAGGGTACATCGGAAGTGATGAAGCCCCTTTTAGGTTCAAATACTTGATTGCACCTAGAGCTGTCACGGTACACCGGTTTCTGGATTTCCTAAAAATACCTCGAACGTTCCACCATCCAGATCTTGCCAAAGGGTTCTGCAGTCTCCACCTCATATATGCTGGATACGGCCACGCGGGCGGGTTCAATAAGCCGGATTTCAAACTATGCAAGTAGAGGCAACCGACAAAAGTGGGACGAACACAGGCTAGTGGCTTTTATGACAGCCTTTCTGGGCCTTATAGTGTTCCCTAGGAAAGATGGAAACATTGATCTAAAGGTAACCGGGGTCGTCAATACTTTGCTTACCCAAGATAAAAGTACTCTGGCGCCTATGATTATGGCTGACATTTTCCGGGCTCTCACTGCTTGTCGAGCCAGGGGCGACTTTTTCGAAGGATGTAACCTACTGTTGCAAATGTGGATGACCGATCATTTATGCCATCGCTCCTCACTTTTGGGTTATGGTTCGCCCAGAGAAAACTTGTATTGGAGAATTCTACACGAGAATCAAAGGGCTCAATTTACCTGAGGGAGTCACATCATGGACCTCATTTCTCCGAACTCTCACTGCCAGCCAAATCCAATGGACGCTCGGATGGTCACCTATTGAGGAAATCATATACATGCCGGCAACCCGGCCTCACTTTCTGTTGATGGGACTGAAAAGTATCCAACCCTATGCACCGTATCGGGTTTTGAGGCAACTTGGGAGGTACCAAGTGGTACCGAAAGATGAAGATTTGAGTACCCAAGTGATTGAAATCAGTCCGAACGGTCATTTCCCTGAAGAAGAAGTTCGCCAAATCTGGAGTGAATGCCAACATCTGACAGCAAATACTTGTGTGATTGATACGGCAAAAGGGGAAGTCGCCCCAGGATATCACGCTTGGTTTAGAGGTAGCCTGTCCTACGAAAGACCGGCTAAGAGACCGCATCTCAAAGATTTCGTAGAATCATCCCAAGGGCAATGGAACTGGTTAGCAAAAGAGAAGGGTTATCGGGCAGAGATTGGTGATTTGAAGCTACAAATGGACAGTCTGAAATTCGATAACAGCGTACAAATCGCGGCGGATCGAAGCGAAAAGAATAGATTGATCCAAGAGAATGAAGAACTTAAGGCCCAAATCCAAAAATTGAGATTGTCTCTTGATGAGCAGCCCAGAAGTCGATCAGACCAGCAGTTGATAAAGGGTTTGAAAAGAGAAATCACGGAATGGCGAGACGGGTTAGAAGAATCCGAAAAGGTCATGGCAGAGTTCAAGGCACAGTGGGGAACAAGAGTAGATAAGCATCGCCGATGCTTGAACCAATTGAAACGTGACCACGAGAAGACTGTTGCCAAAATAAAGAGAGAGATGGCTACACTTGAGTTTAAAGCAGTTAAGCAGGCCAGGGATTTCCAATTGGAGAGTAGATACTGTTACGACTTGTTGGCCCAAATGAAGACAGAAGTGCGGTAGCTGAAGAATCAGCATATACATGACTCACAGGTATTCAATACGTGCAGTGATCAGATAAGACACCTACTCATAGAGAAGAAACAAACCAGAGATAAGATCAGGGTCATTGCCCATGCCATCATCAGACGGTGTCGGCGGTGTGAGAACATGACCTGCATTACCGTTCTCTCAGCAGTGATGGGTTATGTCAAACAGACCATGCACGAGTTGAAGCAGCTCGAAAGGGATCTCGCACCTAGAACCGCGAAAAGGCCGAATGATGCCTCGCGGGTCCCTAAGTTGGAAAATTAACCTTTGCTCGAGTATTGTTTATTTAGGCTTTGATGTTTTCCCATATGTTGTTTTCTATATTTCCTTCAATCAAATAGGGTCAAAGAACCGTGGAGTCTGTATTGTTGCTATTCCTTGTTTGAAGTAATTTGTAATAGCAAAATTTTGAGAATGAATTTAATGATTTCACAAGAATTTTGTATTTCTTTACTTTAAGGCAGAACTACGCCTGGTCTGATTCGCGCGGGGACGTGATACGTAGGCAATCCCCATAAGATTTGACCGCTTTTGATAAAGAAAGAAAAGAAAATACAAAAATAAATAAAAAGGGGCAAATGAGCAAGCCGGGATGACGCATGTTGTTTGAAGCAAAGCATGTAGAAACGGTTAACTGCCTAGGAGCATTGCATCCTCCATGTGTTATGATCAAATCTGTTAAACTCTAATGCTAACAAAGTTTGTTGTTGTCTGAAACCAGACAAGTTAGTTGTTAAAGAACTCTGGCAACACACTCCTACCAAACCAGATCCAAAGGACCGATAGCAACAAGCATGACTACCTCAGAGAATAGTAATGAGGAAGAGAAGCCGATGAGCCAGTTGTTGAAAGAAGCGATGGAAAAGATTGAAAGGATGGGACTAGAGATGAGTGCAATGCAGCTAGCCATAGCCAAAACACAAAAGTGCCCTGAAACACTGGGACACACGCCGGAATACCCTCACTCTGGCCCTTCCACAAGCCGCCCAAATCCCTTTTATCATCAAGAAAGAAGCCCTCATGATTCCCAAGCTCCACTACCCCATCAACCTCTCCCAACACCCAATATTCCCATTTTTGTGGGACCAACATCAGCCCCTTTGCAGAGAACGACCAGTGAGCCATTGTTTCAGGCTCACGATACACAGTACTATCCCCTTGAGCCTACGTTTCATGCCCCCTAACCACAGGCGTACAATCCACATTTGGAAGTGCCGGCAAAGATTGAAAAGCCGGCTAAGGCCCCTGAACAGGATGAAGTATTGAGAAAGTTCAAAAGCCTGGAGCAGTCCTTCAGGAACTTGCACGGGCTGGGCAACCAAGTCAGCGTAGCATACAAAGATCTATGCCCTTTCCCAGATGTCCAACTCCCGGCTAGGTTCAAGATGCCTAAATTTGATCTATATGAAGGGCACGGTGATCCCATGGCACATTTGCGGGGATTCTGTAGCAAAATGAGAGGGGCAGGCGGCAAGGATGAGCTGCTGATAGCTTATTTCGGCCAAAGTCTGAGCGGATCTGCACTAGAATGGTATACCAGGCAGGATTCCAGTAGGTGGTATACTTGGGATGATCTGGCGCAGGCTTTTGCAGGTCATTTCCAGTACAATCTCGAGATAGTCCCTGACCGTCTCACATTATTAAGAACTGGGAAGAAACCCGGGGAAAGTTTTCGCGAGTTCGGGTTCCGCTGGAGAGAACAAGCAGCTAGAGTCGATCCTCCCATGAGAGAGGGAGAGATGGTGGACTATTTCTTGCAAACATTGGATCCAACCTACTTTGGTCACTTGGTGACAACAGTTGGAAAATCTTTCAACGAGGTGGTCAAGATAGGGGTCATGATAGAAGAGGGTCTGAGGTCTGACAAAATCTTGAACTATTCGGCACTCAAGGCCACAACCCAGGCTATTCAAAGTGGCACGGGAGGTGCGCTGAGAAGAAAGAAAGAAGAGGTTGCCACGATCGAGGCAGGCAGTTGGTCTAGGGCTGGCAGGCCGCACTACAACCAACCCAGACCTCACAGGTCAAACTACCCATACAACCCACCACAAAATTTCTATCCACCTCGAGAACCACATTATTCCGTACACCAGGCCCAAGCATACACTCAGCCTCCGGTTCGCCCGCAATGGCGCGCGCCGGCTCCCCAGAACATATATGCACCACCACAAAACACCTATCCTCCACCAAGGGCATATAGAAACCCTTCAGGGGCAGGCTTTTGGGGAAATCCAGATGCTAGGAATGACAGGTTGCAGAAACAGAGAACTTTCACGGAGTTGGGAGAAACCTACACCGCTTTGTTCCACAAGCTGAGGCAATTGGGTTTGGTTAGTCCTGTCCAGACTCGAGAACCAAATCCCCCCCCTCAGAATTTGGATCGATCAATAAGTTGTGAATACTGCTCAGGGATGCTCGGACATGATACCGAGAAGTGTTGGAAATTAAGGCATGCCATACAGGATCTTATTGACACCAATAAGATCGAGGTCCAGACACCGGAAGCTCCTAACATCAACCAAAACCCACTACCAGCGCACCACGAGACTCACATGATTGAGTTGGTGTATGAGGGAGGAGAGTTGAGAAAACCCTCACAAATAGTGATGATGATCCAAGCCGCCCCGAAAGAAGTCTCAACAAGTGGAGGAACGAGTGTACAGTCGCAGGGAGAAGGCGTCAAGCCGGTAGTGATATTGGGAAAGAGCCCGTCCGCCATAACAAGCAAACCCGAGCCAAGCAAGTTGGTAATACCAGGGATCCCGCCCACACCGGCGGTCGTGTTGAAAGGGGTATGTAGAGAACGGGTGACCATAAAGCCTGTGGTCCAGCTGCCGATGATTGACAGCAGGGCTGTGCCTTGGAAATATGAAAAGGCGGTGGTGATGTACAAAGGAAAACAGGTGGAAGAAGTCAGTTGTGAAGCGCAAGGGCTGACTCGATCAGGTCGATGTTTTGCTCCGGTGGAGCTAAGAAGAACCAACCCAGTTGCAACCAAGAAACCTGTGTCCGAAGAAGAGGCTGAGGAGTTCCTGAGGAAGATGAAAGTGCAGGACTATTCCGTGGTCGAACAGCTGAGGAAAACACCGGCCCAGATCTCACTGCTGTCATTACTGATCCATTCTGAGGAGCATCGGCGGGCCCTGATGAAGATATTGAACGAAGCTCATGTACCCAGTGAGATTTCTGTAAATCACCTGGAAACCATTGCCAACAAGATTTTCGAGGTGAACAGGGTAACATTCTTAGATGATGACCTGCCGATGGAAGGTACGGAGCATAATAAAGCTCTATACCTAGCTGTCAAATGTGAAGACTCGGTGGTAACTCGAGTATTGGTGGATAACGGCTCAAGCGCCAATATTTGTCCACTATCTACCCTGAACCAGTTAAAGATCGACCACGGAAGGATCCACAAGAACAGTATCTGTGTCCGAGGGTTCGACGGAAACGGAACAGCCACTGTGGGGGATGTTGTACTTGAACTGACCATTGGTCCAGTCCTGTTTACCATGGAATTTCAGGTGTTAGATGCCACAGTATCTTATAACCTGTTGTTGGGACGACCATGGATTCATGCAGCCAAAGCGGTGCCCTCCACCCTACATCAGATGGTGAAGTTCGAGTGGGAAAGACAAGAGGTCGTGTTACACGGCGAGGATACAACGTGCACCATGGGCGGAGCCATTGTACCTTTCATAGAGACGGTTGATGACAAAGGTCCTTGGGTCTACCAGATTTTAGACACAGGGTTGGCCAACAAAATTTCTGAAGGAGAGATCATCCCACACCCTAGGGTAGCTGCCGCAACAGTCATGATGGTCTCGGAAATGCTGGGTAATGGATTTGTGCCGGGAAAAGGCCTAGGAGTCGAGCTTCAGGGGATTTTCCAACCTGTCACCTTACCTAAAAATCTGGAAACTTTCGGACTGGGGTTCAAACCAACCGCAGCAGATAGGAAGCAAGCGTGAAAAATGAAAAAGAGGGTTTGGTTTCTACCTAAACCAGTGCCGCGTCTCTCAAGGTCTTTTGTTAAAGCAAGTGCCAAGGGGTCACCGGTCCCAAAGATTCTAGGACCATTGATCGGTATAAATGAGGACCTGAATCAGAGTTTTGAGAGGCTATTCGCGGATGTCAGTGTGGTAGAAGCTGGAGAAGGTTCCAGCAGAACAGAGATACAGTTTGTGGGGCCTGAGGCCAAAACCAACAATTGGACTGTTACTCCTCTTCCTGTCCGAGGGAGTCTTGGTAGTAGGCTTTGATTTATGTTTTGTTTGTTTTGTTTTGTTCGGATTATTCCAGGGTGTAATCCAAATTTTACGTTTGTCTTGTAAAAGTGTGAACCCTTTTATCCCGCAAGTTTAATAAAGTTCTCTCTTTTTGTCCTATTTTAATTTTTGTTTTGTTCTTTTTCTTTCTGAACAGTTCTCTTTTTACTGGTTCTAATGACATGGCATGCACAGCGGATCTTCGACCTAGTCTAATAAATCAATCTGAATCCGACTCAATGATGCAAGAGGTCGTTTGTGACGATGAATCTGAATATGACGAAGGTGAACCCTTCGAAGAAATAAACCGAGAACTGTGCCAATTTGAGGAAAAACCCTAACCCAACCTAAATGACACTGAGGCTGTGAATCTAGGAGACGCTGATAACGTCCAAGAAACCAAAATCAGCATCCACATTGAGCCGAATGTCAGGGAAGAATTGGTCAAAACCCTCATGGAATTCAAAAATGTTTTTGCATGGTCATATGACGATATGCCTGGATTAAACACCAATTAGTGGTTCACAAATTGCCCACTGACCCGGCATACCCCCCGGTCAAGCAAAAACTAAGGAAATTTAAAACAGAAATGAGTGTAAAGATCAAAGAAGAGGTGATTAAGCAGTTGCAGGCGAAGGTCATTCGGGTCACTCGATATCCCGAATGGTTGGCCAATGTGGTACCAGTCCCAAAGAAGGATGGGAAAATTAGGGTGTGCGTTGACTACCGCAACCTCAACAAAGCAAGTCCCAATGACAATTTTCCATTGCCCAACATTCATATCCTGATCGATAATTGCGCGGGGCGCGAGATCGGATCCTTTATGGATTGCTATGCGGGTTATCATCAGATCCTAATGGACGAGGAAGATGCGGAAAAGCCAGCGTTTATTACGCCATGGGGAACCTACTACTATCGGGTAATGCCGTTCGGATTGAAGAACGCCGGGGCAACGTACATGCGAGCAATGACTGCTGTATTTCATGACATGATACACAAAGAAATCGAGGTGTACGTCGATGATGTGATCATAAAGTCTTGTCGTCAGGAGGACCATGTAGCAGACCTAAGGAGATTTTTCCAAAGACTCCGAAGGTATGATATCAAGCTTAACCTGGCCAAATGCGCATTCGAGGTTCCATCAGGAAAGCTGCTAGGATTCATCGTCAGTCGACGGGGGATTGAGTTAGACCCATCCAAAATTGAATCCATCCGAGATTTGCCACCACCAAGGAACAAAACAGAGGTAATGAGTTTGCTGGGTAGACTCAATTACATCAGCAGGTTCATCGCCCAACTCACAGCAACTTGTGAGCCCATATTTCGGTTGCTGAGAAAAGATGTTGCGGTAGGTTGGACGGCAGAGTGTCAAGAGGCTTTCGACCAAATCAAAGGGTATTTGTCTAATCCACCCGTATTGGTCCCGCCTAAGCCAGGGAAGCCCTTAATTCTTTATCTGACGGTCCTGGAAAATTCATTTGGTTGTGTGCTGGGGCAACATGACGACACAGGAAGGAAGGAGCAGGCCATCTACTATCTTAGCAAGAAATTCACAGTACATGAGGTCAAGTACACTCAACTTGAGAAAACATGTTGCGCCCTAACTTGGGTAGCTCAGAAGTTGAAGCATTACCTGTCTTCATATACTACCTATCTCATATCCCGTTTGGACCCATTGAAGTATATCTTTCAGAAACCTATGCCCACAGGAAGATTAGCAAAATGGCAAATTCTGCTCACAGAGTTTGATATCGTCTATGTGACGAGGACAGCCATGAAAGCCCAGGCGCTGGCCGATCATTTGGCAGAGAATCCCGTTGATGAAAAGTACGAGCCCTTAAGAACATACTTTCCCGACTAGGAGGTAATGCATACAAATGAGATGGAATTAACTGAGGAACCGGGTTGGAAGCTTTTCTTCGACGGAGCTGCAAATGCAAAAGGGGTTGGAATAGGAGCAGTACTCATTTCTGAAACAGGACGCCATTATCCTGTTACGGCTCAACTACGCTTCTATTGCACCAATAATATGGCCGAGTATGAAGCTTGCATTTTGGGTCTGCGCTTAGCTGCGGACATGGATGTCCAAGACGTCTTGGTCTTGGGAGACTCGGACCTCTTGGTACATCAAATTCAGGGTGAATGGGAAACACGAGATCTAAAGCTCATCCCATATCGACAATGCTTGCATGATCTGAGCAAGCGATTTCGATCGGTAAAGTTCAAACATATCCCGAGAGTTCACAATGAGGTTGCAGATGCTTTGGCCACCTTAGCATCAATGCTGCACCACCCTGACAAAATGTATGTTGATCCTCTACACATCCAGGTCCGTGATCAGCACGCCTACTGCAATGCCATAGAAGAAGAAGCAGATGGCGAACCCTGGTTTCATGATATCAAGGAATACCTCAGAATGGGGATATATCCAGAACATGCCTCTGGAGACCAAAAAAGAGCCCTTCGGCGTTTGTCGAATGGTTTCTTCCTCAGTGGAGGAGTATTGTACAAAAGAACCCCGGATTTGGGATTGTTGAGATGCATAGATGCCAGTCAAGCAACGACGGTTATGGCAGAGGTACATGCTGGAGTTTGTGGGCCACACATGAGCGGATATGTATTGGCAAGAAAGATCCTTCGAACAGGGTGTTATTGGCTCACCATGGAACACGACTGTATCACTTTCGTGAGGAAATGCCATCAGTGCCAGATACATGGAGATTTGATTCATTCTCCGCCAACAGAGTTACATACGATGTCAGCACCCTGGCCGTTTGTGGCATGGGGCATGGATGTCATTGGGCCCATCGAGCCGGCAGCATCCAACGGTCATAGGTTCATTCTAGTGACCATTGATTACTTCACCAAATGGGTTGAGGCTAAAACCTTCAAATCAGTAACCAAGAAGGCAGTGGTGGACTTTGTTCACTCCCATATCATCTGCAGATTTGGGATCCCAAAAGTGATCATCACGGATAACGGTGCGAATCTTAATAGCAGCTTGATGAGAGAGGTATGCCAACAATTCAAGATTACACACCGCAATTCCACCCCATATCGTCCCAAGGCGAATGGAGCAGTCGAAGCAGCCAATAAGAATATCAAGAAGATACTGCGAAAGATGGTGGAAGGGTCCAGACAATGGCACGAAAGGTTACCTTTTGCTTTGTTGGGTTACCGCACTACCGTCCGGACTTCCATAGGTACAACTCCTTATTTGTTGGTGTACGGGACTGAGGCTGTAATACCAGCAGAGGTCGAAATTCCATCCCTCCGGATTGTCGCTGAGGCCGGGATTGATGATGAGGAATGGGTCAAAGCTCGATTGGAATAGTTGAGCTTGATAGATGAGAAAAGATTGGCAGCAGTGTGCCATGGTCAGCTATACCAAAAGAGAATGGCAAGAACATATAATAAGAAGGTGCGCCCCAGGAAGTTTGAAGTAGGGCAGCAGGTATTGAAGAAGATCCTCCCACATCAGGTCGAGGCAAAAGGCAAATTCGCCCCAAATTGGCAAGGGCCTTATATCGTGACCAGAGTGTTGTCCAACGGTGCTTTATGTTTGACAGATATCGAGGGAAGATGTGTCGACATGGCCATCAATTCTGATGCAGTCAAGAGATATTATGCGTAATTTCTTTAATTATGGTGATTATTGGTTCGTTTGTTTGTATTTGGCATTTATTGGATAATGAGATGACGGAGACAATTCTTTCTTCTATCCAAACACTTTTAACCCTTGCTTCCCCTTTTGAGCCTTAAGTTATTCTTTCATACCCCTCTTTTGGAATCACTAATGGAAAAGACATGAAAAAAGGGAAAAGAAAAAAAAAGAAAAAAAAAGAAAAAAAAAAGAAAAGAAAAGAAAAAGAAAAATCTTTAAAGGAAAATGAAAAGAAGGAAAAAGACAAAAGAGGAAGATAAAAACCACAAAAACTGTGGGAACTACGTTTGACCTGATTCCTCAAAGAGGATACGTAGGCGCATCACGGCTCGGTCATAGTGTGCATCATAGTGAATATAGGATGCATAATGTACATAGTGTGCATAATAGGCACAGTGTGCATAACGCACGTAGCTCAACACAAGTATAAAAAAAAAAATTCCCCAAGCAAGAAAACTGGGGCAGAGTTTATGTTTTAAGTTCCAACAAAGGTTTGATTCCAAAAGTTGTAGCAGATCACCCATCAAGTTATTTCATTTTTTGATAGCTTTTCTTTAACCCCACACCAAAACCAACATCGACGTCCAAAAGACCTCCCGATCAATATCCAAGAGACGCCAAGTCAGGCAAATAAGGCCGAGAATAATACATCGATCCCCAACAAAGAAGAGGATCGTAAGACTGGGAATGAATTGATGGTCAAAGGAATCTCCAGAAGAGAGGGTCGTATCAACAACACCCCGATTCCTCGATGAAAAATAAAATGAGAGAGTCTTATCGGTGAAAACCCTTACAGGCACCGAAAGGCGACGTAAGATGAAGAATAAAATGAGAGAGTCTTATCGGTACCTTCACAGGCACCGAAAGGCGACGTAAGATGAGAGATATGAAATGAGAGAGTCTTATTGGTGAAAACCTTCACAGGCACCATAAGGCGCCGGGAGATGAGAGAAAAGAGAGAGTCTCATTAGTGAAAACCCCTCGAAGGGCACTATGAGGCGACAAGACAGATCAACAAAAAGCGACCACATTCGCAACAAAATGGACACTCATTTATCATCCCCAGCAAGTCAGACCATCGGGCAAATCGATTGATACAACTAGACTGGCTCGGGAATCTATGGTGCACGTCCTGATCACGGGGACCAGTCATATCCTCCAGATAAGTTCTTCTGAATTTCTTCTCCCACCAAATATTGGTTCAGAAAGATTTTCTCTTTTTTTCTATCTTTTATTTCTCTTCCTAAAATTGTCTTGAAAAGGATTTTTCAAAGCTTACTACCAGAGACCGGAGGGGGATTTATCAAATGCAGGATAACCCCAACAGTCCTAAAGGCTGGCCCCAAGTACTGCAATGTTGTGCCCTGCAGTTTTGGAGGAAGTAAACTCCTAAAGGGAGTGGTTTCGGGAGTAAAAGCAGACTCCCACAGCATGTACTGTAAAAAGAGAGAAGAAAAGGGGGATAAATGGAAAATTGTCCCCCAGTAGGCCGGAAACCTCCAGCAAGCGATTTTGTCCGCCAACCAATTATGGGGACACGGAGCAAGAAAAAAGGAAAGAGAAGGAAAAGCATCCACCGGAAAGGCACCTCTTCCCACCATAAGTGAAACTGACTGAATCCTTTTGTCTGCTGCAGGAAAACAAAGGACTGATAATAGCGGCAAGACGCAACGCCAGGGAAATCACCAAAAACCGGGGCAGAAAATTTTCTGCCGATTGTCAAAAAATGATTTCGGAAGAACGGGGAAACAATCTGAATACTTTTAAGTTCTAGGTCGCCCACCAGTAAAATGTGGGAATACATTTAAGGTCTAGGTCGCCCACCAGTAAAATGCGGGAATACTTTTAAGTTCTAGGTCGCCCACCAGTATAATGCGGGAATACATTTAAGTTCTAGGTCGCCCACCAGTAAAATGCGGGAATACTTTTAAGTTCTAGGTCGCCCACCAGTAAAATGCGGGAATACATTTAAGTTCTAGGTCGCCCACCAGTAAAATGCGGGAATACTTTTAAGTTCTAGGTCGCCCACCAGTAAAATGCGGGAATACTTTTAAGTTCTAGGTCGCCCACCAGTATAATGCGGGAATACATTTAAGTTCTAGGTCGCCCACCAGTAAAATGCGGGAATACATTTAAGTTCTAGGTCGCCCACCAGTAAAATGCGGGAATACATTTAAGTTCTAGGTCGCCCACCAGTATAATGCGGGAATACATTTAAGTTCTAGGTCGCCCACCAGTATAATGCGGGAATACATTTAAGTTCTAGGTCGCCCACCAGTAAAATGCGGGAATACTTTTAAGTTCTAGGTCGCCCACCAGTATAATGCGGGAATACATTTAAGTTCTAGGTCGCCCACCAGTAAAATGCGGGAATACATTTAAGTTCTAGGTCGCCCACCAGTAAAATGCGGGAATACTTTTAAGTTCTAGGTCGCCCACCAGTAAAATGAGGGAATACATTTAAGTTCTAGGTCGCCCACCAGTAAAATGAGGGAATACTTTTATGTTCTAGGTCGCCCACCAGTATAATGCGGGAATACATTTAAGTTCTAGGTCGCCCACCAGTAAAATGCGGGAATACATTTAAGTTCTAGGTCGCCCACCAGTAAAATGCGGGAATACATTTAAGTTCTAGGTCGCCCACCAGTAAAATGCGGGAATACTTTTAAGTTCTAGGTCGCCCACCAGTATAATGCGGGAATACATTTAAGTTCTAGGTCGCCCACCAGTAAAATGCGGGAATACATTTAAGTTCTAGGTCGCCCACCAGTAAAATGCGGGAATACTTTTAAGTTCTAGGTCGCCCACCAGTAAAATGCGGGAATACATTTAAGTTCTAGGTCGCCCACCAGTAAAATGCGGGAATACTTTTAAGTTCTAGGTCGCCCACCAGTAAAATGCGGGAATACATTTAAGTTCTAGGTCGCCCACCAGTAAAATGCGGGAATACTTTTAAGTTCTAGGTCGCCCACCAGTAAAATGCGGGAATACATTTAAGTTCTAGGTCGCCCACCAGTAAAATGCGGGAATACTTTTAAGTTCTAGGTCGCCCACCAGTATAATGCGGGAATACATTTAAGTTCTAGGTCGCCCACCAGTATAATGCGGGAATACATTTAAGTTCTAGGTCGCCCACCAGTATAATGCGGGAATACATTTAAGTTCTAGGTCGCCCACCAGTAAAATGCGGGAATACTTTTAAGTTCTAGGTCGCCCACCAGTATAATGCGGGAATACATTTAAGTTCTAGGTCGCCCACCAGTAAAATGCGGGAATACTTTTAAGTTCTAGGTCGCCCACCAGTAAAATGCGGGAATACATTTAAGTTCTAGGTCGCCCACCAGTAAAATGCGGGAATACTTTTAAGTTCTAGGTCGCCCACCAGTAAAATGCGGGAATACTTTTAAGTTCTAGGTCGCCCACCAGTATAATGCGGGAATACATTTAAGTTCTAGGTCGCCCACCAGTAAAATGCGGGAATACATTTAAGTTCTAGGTCGCCCACCAGTAAAATGCGGGAATACATTTAAGTTCTAGGTCGCCCACCAGTAAAATGCGGGAATACTTTTAAGTTCTAGGTCGCCCACCAGTATAATGCGGGAATACATTTAAGTTCTAGGTCGCCCACCAGTATAATGCGGGAATACATTTAAGTTCTAGGTCGCCCACCAGTAAAATGCGGGAATACTTCTAAGTTCTAGGTCGCCCACCAGTATAATGCGGGAATACATTTAAGTTCTAGGTCGCCTACCAGTATAATGCGGGAATACTTTTAAGTTCTAGGTCGCCCACCAGTAAAATGCGGGAATACTTTTAAGTTCTAGGTCGCCCACCAGTAAAATGCGGGAATACTTTTAAGTTCTAGGTCGCCCACCAGTATAATGCGGGAATACATTTAAGTTCTAGGTCGCCCACCAGTATAATGCGGGAATACATTTAAGTTCTAGGTCGCCCACCAGTAAAATTCGGGAATACTTTTCAGCTTTAGATTTTGGAATCAGTAACCCCACCTGAAGGCGGAAGGTTACAACAGAGACCCCCAAGCAGGAAACAATAAAATCCCCAGCACCAAAAAGCAGAAGTTTGCAAAGGCAAGCGCGCAATTCAAAAGGAAAAAGGAACGCGTCTCAAAAGAAGCAGTTTGGGAACGTTACAGCATGCCCAACATAACAATTTTAATGAAGAAAGCCATACCACTGAAGGAACCATTGAAAGGTTTAAAGAAGAGGACCATTTCCCCAGCAGATCAAGCGTAGTGATGAAAACTGGCATTCAGAAAAGGCGAAGGACCAGTATCATCCCCCAAGTCCACAAAATAAAGGCATCGGAGGAAAGCGTTGGCCGACAAGAAAGCAAGGCAATAAGAACAAGTTGAAGATAGATGAGACCTCATGATCCATAGTCTAGCTTAGCTTCTTGTTTTTCCTTTCAGAACAATGTAACAAAGAGATCGGCGAGCGGTAGCATCCTGTAGCGGCATGCAGCAGCGCACGACAACAACAAGCACTACAGTCACACGGTAGTCCCAGCTACCAAAATTTCCAGAACTACATTGACCTGATTCCTGTTCAGCCCAGGATATATAGGAAACCTCTGAAGCAAAGGTTCGGTCAAATCTTTTTCAAAAATGCTTCACACGGAGTACTCGGACGAGCAAAAATCGCCCGCTTTATCTTGGCGAGAAAACCCTTCGTGTCTTTGTGCAAAGAGGGGCAGCTGTAAGCACGTGATTTTTGCTTCACGAACAAGCACTCCAAAAGAAAACAAAAATAGTGACCAGTGACCTCGCTGTACAAATTTTCCAATTTTTCATGACATGTACTGCTAGTCATTTGTGGTTCATCCCATTTTTTTGCATTTTTTGATCTTATCAGTAAAACACAAGGTATGTCTGTCATAGTAATCAAACCGTAATTCAGTAGTTAAAAGAAAATTCAAAAATATATGTGCATTGTTCGTTCTAGGTTGTGATTTAACTTACTTGAATATTTTAATTTGGTATGATAATGGTGTTGAAGTGTTACATTGTTGTTTGTTTTAATTTCATTTGTTTTACTATTTATTTGTTATTTTTCATTTTTTGTTTTAAAATTAGAAAAAAAAACAAAAAGAAAAGAGTTGAAAATCGGTTTGGGCCCAAAAATGAAACGAAATAGGCCCAAAATCGGCACTCAAGTCCAGTCCAAATCCGGCCTGCCCAAGCACCAATTCAAACGACGCCGTTTCAGGCAAGTCGATCTGAGCCGTCTAAGCCTCTTGATCCAACGGTCCACATCCGCACCCGTGACCCGACCTGTTTAGCCGGTCCAACCCAATCCATCACTTAAACCCAAACGACCCCGTTTTAATACCAAACGACCTCGTTTCACCCCTCACCATCAGATCCAAGCCGTTGAGATCATCTGATCCAACGGCTCAGATCTAAACCCCTAGACCATGTATAAGCTTTCTATCACACCCTACCCCCCGCCCCCTAGTCGAACCCCCCCTTCACTCAGCTCCTTCCTCACCAAGCCCTGAAACCCCCGAAACCCTAGCAGCCGCCCTAGTTTCCCCTTCACTAGAACCCGACGGCATGAACGCCGGTGACCACCTCCTGAACACCCTAGGACTCCCTCACTCTCCTGAACATGGATCTATTACCCCCTAGCCTCGAATCCCCTTACTTCATCTCGAATCTTCATTTGAAGATTCGAGTCGAACCCGGACCTATACCAAACATCACCATCTTCATACCAGACACTCCCCTGATCCCCCTCGTGACCAAACCAGGCTTGGTTTGGTCCGAATCTACCCACAACTTCTAAAAACTAGATCTGAAAATCCAGACCTTAGAACACATGAACCTGGGGAATCCGGCTAGCCTTAACGGGGGTTTGAGGTCTAATAGACCTTAATCAAGGTGTTCTCATGTGAGAACACCCTGATTAAAGTTTGTTCGGCCTCAAAGGGTCAGAGTTGAGTCAGATTTGGATCAATTTTGTTTGGACATTTCTCGGTAAGTTTTTCTTTTCCTTTTTGTTTTATTCAACTGCTAATTAAGTTGTCAGCATGTTTCGTTGTGTTTGTTTGTTATTTTTGTTATTTTTCATTCGGATTTCTTCCATCTCTGTCAAAGACCTTTTATTTGGTCGATTGTTTTCTGTGTGTGATTTGAACGTATCCTATGATAAACATGTCCGATTAGGATAGTCGTCGCATAAATAACTTATATAGGTTCCCAGTGATTGACCAAAGTTGTCCGAAGCCCTTCAGGTCCCTGTATGTATTGGTTTATATGAACGACTGATTGTTACCTGTTATAATTAGTATAGTCGACTTGATAAATGTCGTCGATTAACTTCCTACGACTGAATGTTCAAATATTCTAATTCGTACAACTTCACGTAAGTGAATAAACCTGTTGATTGTTAATTGGATGCTTGACATTTGCTGTGACTACTAGCTTATAACTGCATTGTAAACAAATTAAAAGAATCAGGCTAGGGCAGTCTTGAATTGAACTTTCAGAAGTTCAAAATGCCCTGATGCTGCAAGGGGTTTAGGGCAGTAATAATCAGGGTTTAACAGGGGTAGTCTGGGGGTTTGAAAAGAACAGAAAAAGCTTAGTTTAAATGAGCTGACAAGTAGAGTACTAAATTAGGATTAAACTAATGCAAATGGGGAACAAGACACAAGAGTATGGGGGTTTAAAATGAATACTTAAATGAACCCATAACTCTTGATTAAAGAATAAGGCCAAGCGTGGGGAACAGATGGTTGGCATCAAAAAGATGTTTAGGCATGGGATTTAATAGGTATGGGTAGTCTGCAAGTGGGAGAATCCAGGCAGCTTGACTACACTGGTTGTTTGGCTTATAAATAGGCTATTTCAGAACTTAAAAGGGGCAGGAAAATTTAGTCTTGAAGAGAGGTCTTGTGAGTTGAAGAAAACTGAAAAAACATAAAGAAATTTCCAGAAATACTGTAACTGAACACTGTCCAAAAACTGCACAAAGAAACCAAGTTGGTTATCCTCACTGGGATTGTTATTTGTTCCATTAAGAGAAGTCTGTGTTCTTCTGCTGTGATTGTTACTACACTGAGCTTTCTGTGTACTGTTGGTTTGAGTTTTTGATTATCGAAACTGTAGTGGTTATTTGTTGAGCTTTTGGGGTTATTGGGATTACTGGATTGCTGTTACATTCAACACTCTGAGTTGTTGTTTCCTACTCTGTTTTTCTGGGATAGTCTGTTCATTGCTCGATCACTCGCTGAGCTTCATCATTGTGGCTGCTTTGTTTGTTGCTGTGTTGTGTTGATTACCTGCTGCTGCTGTGCCTGCTGTGTGCCACTCAACTGATTTTTCCTTCTTTTGTTCTCTATACCAGGTACACAGCTAATACACTGTCAGATGTAATTGGAAAATTAAGCATGAATACAAATGAAAAGACCTGAAGAATGTCTTTTATACATAGATTGTTACATTAAATATCATGTAATGTATAATAATTTTATTCTTGTTTGGATGCTGGAAGTAGCTTGCCTGTCTAATAGACGTCAATGTAGGACAATTGAATGTAAGTCTATATATGCATGCGGTTAGGTAAAACATTCCCAATACAATAGGTTGCATCCCAGATTCGGTTTAATCGTGTAACATGTCGTTTAATACATGATAAGCATGAAATTATCCATTCCTAGCTAAGCTCGTCTCCTTTGGATGAATTGCTTTGCTATAATTAGTAATCAGCCACACCTACAGGACAAAGACACAAGTTTACGGTCTCAACCTCACGGAGGTTGAGCCTAGGTAGAAACGGACCAGGCAGGTCCGCATCAGATGAACAGTGGCCCAGGTCTGGCCCATCCCGTATGAGCTGGATTTGGGCCCATAATGTCCGATCAGCTGTCCGTGTGCGTAATCCCGTTTACTTATTCTGTAAAAGCATTTTTGAATCTTGCTATAAATAAGCCGGCAAGCATGTAATTAACTAGGACTATCTCCGTTTTCTATTAGTAGAGACAAACGCGACAAGAAACGTAGTTGCTATAGGATATCCTTTTAAAATAAGGACGAGATGAGCCTCGACAAAAAAATAAAGAAAAACGTACAAGCTGCGGGGCCCTCGTTAAATGTAAATATCGAAGCATTCAGTTTCCAAGGTGGGTCGTTTAGCGAATCTCACGACCCTCCCGGAATAATAACGCGATAGCCTCTTTAAGCGCGTGTTTAATAATGTTATCTCCTTAAACTCGGGTGCACATTTATGTGACCCAAATCCAAATCTCAACGGAATCGAAATGTGTCTCTAATCACGGGTATATTGATTATGGCGTGGCCCGAGATGCATTTCCATGACGTTGTAAATTCCTTTTAATAATAAATGAGACGAGCCTCGACAAACAAAAATGTAAAAGCTGCGGGGCCCTCTAAATGTATATATATTAAAAAAAACTTAGAATTCGGGACATGCCGTTTAGCAAATTTTACGGCCTTCCTCAAAATAACAATACGTTAGTTGCTTTAGGCGCGTCTTAATAATTTATTTTTATTAATTCGGGTGCACATTTATGTGACCCAAATCCAAATCTCAACCGAGTCGAGATATGTCAATAACCACGGGTGCATTGATGTAACGTGGTTCGAGATATATTTTCACGACGTTGCAATTCTCGTAAAAATAATAATAAAAGCGGTCAAGAGTTTAAAACTTGCACATAGGTTTAACATGTACAAAATCAGATAATCAAGCCAAATATAACAGTTGAGCGACCGTGCTAGAACCACGGAACTCGGGAATGCCTAACACCTTCTCCCGGGTTAACAGAATTCCTTATCCAGATTTCTGGTACGCAGACTATAATATGGAGTCATTCTTTTCCTCGATTCGGGATTAAAATTGGTGACTTGGGACACCCTAAATCTCCCAAGTGGCGACTCTGAAATAAATAAACCAATCCCGTTTCGATTGTCCTTTAATTGGAAAAAACTCCCTTGCGCCCTCGCGGGTGCGGAAAAAGGAGGTGTGACAGGGACGTATCCAAATAATGAGCAAAGTATGATGACATATAAGAATAAGTGGAACCGGAATCAAATAATACAGAAGCATCTTTGTGGAAGACTGAGACAATGCCTGTAATAACAGCATCGGAAGCAATAGCATCGAGTCTAGTTGGAAGTGCATAGAAACAGGCCTGACCGCTACCTGATCGACCTTTCCCTCTAGGGAGACCCTTAGCTGACTGACCTCCACCTCTAGTTGGCTAGGTGGGTGGTGGTGAAGTAACTGGCGCTGAAGTTGATAGCTGACTCCTCTGCTGAGATGAACCCACAAGACAACGAGGACACTGCCTCCACATATGGCCCATCTCTCCACACTCATAGCAACTTCTGGGCGCTGGAGATGGAGATTGAAGGGAACCCCTAGCACCGAAATGACTAGCATATGCACCTGGCATTGAAGAGTCCTGAAATGATAAGAACAGGACGAACTCTGAGCTGGAAGGGCACTAAGTGATGACTGGCCCTGATGAGAACTGTGAAAACCATGACCTGATGATGCCCCACGATAACCTAGGCGAGCTGGCTGAGCATGACTGAATGGATGGCCTCTATTATGCTCAAACTGACCTCTCGAAGGAGCACCACCATAACTACCAGATCCTCGAGGCCTCTTGGCCTCCCTCTGATCTTGCTCCTGGCGACGATCTGACTTAATCTCACGAGCAATGTCTACAACCTCCTCAAAAGTAGCACCAGACACGCTCTCCCTAATCATGAGAATACGAAGCTGATAAGTGAGGCCATCCACAAACCTCTTAATCCTCTCTCTATTTGTCAGAACAAACCAAATAGCATGACGAGCTAACTCGGAGAACCTCATCTCATACTGTGTCATAGTTATCTCTCCCTGACACAACCACTAAAACTACCTGCGCAGCTCCTCTCTACGAGACTGCGGCACATACTTCTCCAGAAAGAGAACGGAGAACTGCTACCAGGTAAGGGGTGCTGCACTAACAGGCCTAGGCCTCTCATAAGCCTCCCATCAAGTGAAGGGAACTCCAGAAAACTGAAAAGTAGTGAAAACGACCCCGCTGTGCGAAGAATCCGCTACACTTGTCCAAGAAACCCTGGGCATCCTCGCCCTCTGCATCACTTAAAGTCGGAGGCTAAAGCCTACCAAACCTCTCCAACCTACGCTGCTCGTCCTCTAGCATGGCAAAAGCAACATAGTCTTGAGCAACTGCAACCAGTTAGGCTGGATGTACCCCCGGTGTCTGAAGTCCCTGCACGACCTGCTCAAGTGTGCAAGCGACGGGAGTCTGAGTGCCTCCCCCAGCTTGAGAAGTAGTTGCGGCTGTAGTAACTGAGACCGCCTGAGCTAGGCCAGTGCATACTAATAGAATCTGAGCCAAGGCCTCCTGAAGACCTGGAATCACAATGGGCACAGCTGGTGCCTTAGCTAGTGCTGCTGAAGCATCCACAACTGGGACCTAATCCTGAACTGGGCGGCTGGTGGATCTGCAGGTGTTTCCCTAGCTGTTGTGCGGGCCACACCCCTACCCCTACCGCGACCACGATCGCGTTATCGGCCTCTAGTGGCCACAGCTTGTGGTACTAGTGGTCGTCCATCCTGGCCAGTAGCGCATGTCCTCACCATCTGTGAGAGAATAGAATAACAAAAGTTTAGTACTCGGATCAACAGATTCGCACGACAAGAATTTCAAGAATATGAAGTTTTTCCTAAAGGTTTTGCAGCCTCTCGAGGATAAATACAGATGCCTCCATACCGATCCGCGAGACTCTACTAAACCTGTTCATGACTCGTGAGACCTATGTAACCTAGGCTCTGATACCAACTTGCCATGACCCTAAACACAGACCCGGTCGTGATGGCGCCTCTCGTGAAGACAAGGCCAACCGACACACTCCCAATTCATTTTAAGAAATTAAAATAATACAAATTAAGTCATTAACATAACAATAATCCCAAAATAAGGTGAAACAATACAATTGCGAAATAGACAAAGCCCGACATCAGGGTGTCACCAGTCATGAGCATCTACTAATCGATAAAAACAAGGAGGGTCTACGTAGTTTATTACAGAACTAAAACAAGAGAAAATAAGATAAAAGGGAGAAGCACTGGGCTGCGAACGCCGAGCAGCTACCTAGTGAATCTCCGAATCTGCCTGAGCTGGAAGAATCAACACTCGCTAGCGGGACCTGAAGCGCCTAAATCTGCACACAGGGTTCACGGAGTAAAGTGAGTAATCCAACTCAGTGAGTAATAACAATAAATGAAGGCTGAGCAATAAGAAATCACGTAAAAGCACATCAACATGTTATAAAGAAGCAGTATAAACCAGTAAAAGCAATGAAATAGTGAAAACATATAAAAATACCTTAGTTCAGAATAAGCTTTTTTAAAACACCTTTTTAACAGTTAAACAATTAAATAAAAAGCAGCTAGAACAGATAAACATATAAAAATCCGCCCCACGGGCACAATGTCAACAGAATCTGCCCCTCGGGAAATATCATGGAACAACACCAGCCCCTCGGGCTATATCTCATATCATAATGGGTACTCGTGCTCACTGGGGTGTAGAAACTCCGGGAGAGGCCCCTTACGGCCCAAGCGCAATATCAAGCCATCTCATGACATAATTAATAGGCTCTCGACCTCATATCAACAAGCCACCTCATGGCATACAATCTCAGGCCCTCGACCTCATAATCATAAATTAGTGTATCACTTATGCGGCATGCAGCCCA
Organism: Nicotiana sylvestris; assembly: GCF_000393655.2. Taxonomy (NCBI): domain Eukaryota; kingdom Viridiplantae; phylum Streptophyta; class Magnoliopsida; order Solanales; family Solanaceae; genus Nicotiana; species Nicotiana sylvestris. The sequence continues at coordinate 87,335,904 of NC_091067.1, forward strand.
ACCCAAAAGTATCCTCACAACACAGGCCCTCGGTCTTAGTCAGTCAGAAATCTCTAAAAGTCACTCGGGCACAGTAAAAAATATGATGCTCAGCCCAAAATATCATTTAAAGTATTAAAACAGAGTAAACATGGCTGAGTTATGAAAATAGTATAATATAGCATGATTAAATACAGATATAAAATCAAAACAGTGAGGAAATAGCAGTAAAAATCCACTAAGGGTCCAAATAGTTGGAACGAGGTCCAAATATGGCATTCAGCCCAAAACATGGTGATAGCAAATAGTTTTCAATCAAATACGCGATAAAACAGTCATTCGGGATGGACTAAGTCACAATCCCCAACGGTGCACGACCCCATGCTCGTCATCTAGCGTGTGTGTCACCTCAATATAGCACAACGATGTGTAGTTCGGGGTTTCATACCCTTAGGACAACATTTACAATCATTACTCACCTCTATCCGGTCCAAATCTCTAGCCCGTGATGCCTTTGCCTCTCGAATTGGCCTCTGAATGCTCCAAATCTAACCAAAATCATTGCAAAACCATCAAAATATGCTAAGGGAACAAAGCCCGCTCGAAAAAAAATCAAATTACAACATAAATCCCGAAATTGGCCAAACCCAACCCCCGGGCCCACGTCTCGGATTCCGATAAAAATTACATCAATAGACTCCTTATCACTCCCTGAGTTCATTCATATCAAAAGCATCAAAATCCAACCACAAACGACCCCTCAAATCCCAAATTTTGGTCTCCAATGACAAGCCCTAATTCTTCAATATTAGGCTTAAATTCCATGATTAATTAGGTAGAATTCACATTATCATCGAGGATTAAGTCCATAAATCTTACCTACAAGTGTTCCCCCTTGATTCTCTCTTCAATCCTCTTCAAAAAGCTCCAAAAACGCTCAAAAATGGTGAAAGTTAGCCCCAAAATCGCGGACAATGGCTATTTAAACATTCTACCCAGGCATTCAAAACCTTCTTCGTGAATGCAGTCAAAGCCTCGCATTCGCAAAGCAAAAACTGACGTTGACCAAATTTTCCTCTTACGCGAACGCGACCACTCCCGCGCGAACGTGATGACTCCACAGCTCAAACCATCGCGAACGCGTCTGATACCTCGTGAACGCGATGCACAACGACTCCAGCCTTTCGCGAACGTGGAACCCCCCTCGAGAACGCGAAGGATAGATCTTCAGCCTCACCTGCTAACCCTTCGTGAACGCTAGGGTCCACTCGCAAACGCGAAGCACCGCTGTCTGCAACACTCCAGCAAATTTTTCTGCAACTTTCAACAACTTGAAATTGTCCGTTTAACATCGAAAACTCACCCGAGGCCCCTAGGACCTCAACCAAACATTCCAACATATCCCATAACATCATTCAAACTTGTTCCAACCTTCGGAACGCTGAAAACAACATCAAAACACCAAATTCGCATTGGATTCAAGCCTAAGAATTCCAAAATCTTCTAAATTATACTTTTGATCAAAAAGTCTACCAAACCCAGTCCGAATGACCTGAAATTTTGCGCACACATCCCAAATGACACAACGGCACTACTGCAACTTCCGGAATTCCATTCCGAGCCCTATATCAAAATCTCACCTATCAAACGAAAAACGCCAAAATTCCAATTTTGCCAATTCAAGCCTAAATCTACTCCGGACCACCAAAACACATTCCGATCACGCTCTTAAGTCCCAAATCACCTCCCGAAGCTATGCGATCCATCGGAACTCACATTCGAGCCCTTTAACACATAAGTCAACATCTGGTTGACTTTTCTAACTTAAGCTTCCTCAAAAGAGAGTAAGTGTCTCAAACCTTACCAAAACCTCTCCGAACCCAAACCAACCAACCTGGTAACACAAAATACAGTTGAACATATCAATAAGAAGCCAAAATGGGAGAAACGGAGCGGTAACTCATGAGACGACTGGTCGGGTCGTAACAACTGTTAAACCTACTTCTTGCCTTATTTGATGATTCAATTAGAGTTATTTATGGTATAATTCCCTAATTTCCTATCCCCAATCAAGCATTGATTGATTATTTGGTTACTTCCTTTACCTTATTCACAATAATTACCTACCTTGCCTTAGTAAACTATCTGAATGGTTCAGGGATTTTTACTGATTCCTTTATATGGTTTGATTTATATTCTTTCCTTAATTAGACCCCTATTATTACCGTTTGATCAATTACCCCCTAATTAAGGAGTCTACTCTGAACCCCTTTATATGATTGGATTTTGAGATCCTATGATTTCCTTAATTGACTGAATGTCGATTCCTTAATTGGTGTAATCATGTTGCTAATTTAGTTGTTTAGTATACTTGGTTGATCTTAATGAGCACACACCCTGTCTTCAACATGACTATGTCTTAATTTCTTCATATCATGACTAGTTTGTCATGTCTCTGAACTACCAAACCCCTGTTTGTTTTGTGCATTTGTTGCTCCATACGCTCCCCTAGACCTTGTTGTATGTTTGAACTCTCTATGTCCCAACCCCTTTGACCCCTATTTGCAAACTGATTGTTGAATGATTATGACTCTAAGCATTCTAAGTCTGTGTGATTGCTCTTCCCAGAACTGATCTCAAACTATTTTTTCCACTATTAGTATTTTCTCTAAAACTGTGTCTATTCCTGAAAACCTTTTTCACTCTTGAAGTCTATTTCAACATTGTTTTATGTCAAGCACTCTCGCTTCTACTCTTAGACTATTAAGTTCTGCCCCTCTAGTATGTGTACTACTTAGGGATCCTTGAGATCTCTCTGAACTCTGGCATACTAGGGTTGGCCCTTCCATGCTGCACATAATCAATCCCCATTTGAGAAATGGTCTTGGTGTGAGCATTGTCTGGGATCCTTGAGGTCCTTAAGGAACTCTGACACACTAAGGCACACATTATTGGCTATGAGATCTTTGGCTTCTGAGATTATGTTGAAGGCCTGGCATTCCCAGGTTTACATTGAGCCTGATTTAGGCTCCCTATAACATAGTTGCATTTACTTATGTAATTCATTTAATCCTGGTCTGTAATAATATTATTTGTAAATAGATGTTCGGGTGATTAGTAAAAAGGGAGGGTTCCTCTATAATGTTTGTAGAAAACTGGTAGATATCATGTTTTAGGTTGACACATAGTAAAAATCATGCTCTTAGTTTATAAACATATTTGCAATAGAAATCCTGCTTTGAGTGCATGTTGTGATAGAAATCATGTTCTAGGCCCATATGCTATGTTGCTTTCATCAAAACATGTCATAAGTACATAATATTTGTATTAGAAAACCTGCCTTAGGACACTCACGTTATATTTTGTATATTAGAAACATGTTGTAAGTTCATCACTTCTTTATGTAACTCTGTATAAGTTATTATCACCTAGAAATCACGTTATCAAACTACTGTTGTAATCATGCTTAATAAAAATAACCATCTTTATGTGCATTAGAAATCCTGATTTAGGACTTTGTTTGCATTGGCTCTAAACCATGTCTACGTCATTTTGAATAAATAACTGTCTATAAAAGGGTTTAAAACAGTCCAGCACATAGATATCATATCCTAATGTAAACATGCATAAAATCAATTTTGTAATATTAATCACTTAGACCAGCATGCCTATAGGACTAAATAATTTCAAGCTATTTAATTAGTTCCAAGATTGTGATTGCATACAGGCCCACACCTAGGCAAGCCTTAGGCAATTAAATAACTATGAAATCAGGTTCTGTTTATGTGTGAAACTATACAGGTTTAACAGGCTATAAAATCAATAGAAAAACTAATTAGAATTCTGCCACTTCGCTTTTAAACAAATGCTACATATTCTGTATTTGTGACGTTTATTTAGATATCATGTTCTAAGGCTTTCTGAATTTCTTCAAAATCAGTTGTTTGAGACGTGCTGTGTATATATCTATGTGTGGAGGCAAACATAAGCCCTTAATTGCTTCTCTATTTGACAGTCCTATGTGTTCTTTGTTGTCGCTTAGATTTTACCTTTTAAATACCTTAGGAGTGTCTAGAACTGCCTGAGTATAGAGGTCTTAAACTCCTCCGGGATCACAAGGAAGGGATGGGTAAAGCACGCTTAGAGTTCGTTAATTAAACTCGCTTATATAACCACTAAGGGGAGGGTAATGGGTAGTAAAAGGATATGATGACTTGTGCGCTAATGTCACGTGTAGCCCCTCTAGTTGAGGAGGATTACCGGGCATTGTACAGATTGATCCTATAGGCTAATCAACTTAGGACTTCCTTTCCCGAATTCACATATGTGTACTTAGACTTCCTAAACTTCTTTGGCTTATGTATGTATGCTTGGACTGTTCAAACCTCCTTAATTTATGTGTTCTTAGACCATCTAAACTTTCTTGATTGTATATGTGTTTAGACTGTGTAAACTACCTTTATTTGCAAATGTATGCTTAGACCGATTACTTGTTAAATAAACTACCTTTATTTGCAAATGTATGCTTAGACTGCTTACTTGTTAAATGACTAATTTACATAACTAAGTTCGGTGGGGACCCACCATTGTGGACCGCGAGGGGTGCCTAACACCTTCCCCTCAAGGTTATTTAGAGCCCTTACCCTAATCTCTGGTAATGCAAACTGGTTACATGAGTTAATTGCTCTAGGTGCCCTAACGCACCTTAATCCATTAGGTGACGACTCTTCAAATACCCAATTCTCAAAAGGAAATGAGTTGTTCCCAATGAATGTCGAAACCCTGACTCCGCACCCCCCCGCAAAGGAAAAAGGGGGCCCGACACAACTCATCTTTTATTTTTCCTACATTTTCTTCTAAAGTGAGTTGTGTGTGATAAGCTTTCTTATTACCGGTTCCTAATTTCAATTTTAGATTTTCGATCTTAGCTCTAGGACAGTGGTGTCAAGTTCATGAACCTGGTTTTTCAACTCAGCATTTTTACTATCACTTTCACTAGCCCTGAGTTTCAGATTTTTGCACTTAGCTTTCAAGATTACACATTCCTTAGACAGTTGTTCCTTTTCATTGTTTATGACTTTAGATTCATCAATGAAATCTAGTAGTAACTCAGATAGACTTTTTTTAGACAAAAACTTAATCTTGTCTTTGAGATGAATCACACTTTCCTCTGATTCCTCATCAGATTTTCCAATGGCCATAAGTGCTTGTTCATCTCCATCTTCATCTTCTGAATCCTCATCTGAGCTTTCTCCCCAGACAGCAACCATAGCTTTTGTTGATCCTTCATTCTTCTTGGGATGAACTTGTTCATTCTTCTTGTTTCTTTGTCCAGTCATTTCCTTCTTCCATTCAATTTCCCTCTGAGGACAGTTTTTGATAATGTGATCAGTCTTACTACATTTGTAGAAGCCCCTGTTGGTCTGTTTTTCAGAAACCCTTAGTTTGTTGTATCTTGCACCTCTTGACGAACCATTTCCTCTCATTAGATACTTCTTGAAATCCTTTGTGATCATAGACATTTCATCCTCCTCTAAATCAGCACCTTCAGTGATTTTGAGAGCCAGGATCCTTTCCTTCTTGGGTGCATCCATCTTCATGGTTTGCCTTCTAAGTTCATAGGCAGTGAGATTTCCAATTAGCTCGTCCAACTTGAGAGTGGAAATGTTCTTTGATTCCTGAATAGCAGTGATCTTGCTTTCTCAAGTGACTGGCAAGACCCTTGTTAAGATTTTCTCAACTTTGTCTTCTTCAAGAATAATCCTTTCAAGAGACTTAAGTTCATTTGTTAGTGTTTTGAACCTTGTATACATCTTTTGGATGGTTTCTTCTTCCTTCATGATAAAATTCTCATATTGAGAATACAACGGTGTTCCTCTTGATTTCTTCACTTGAGGAGTTCCTTCGAGAGCCACTTGCAAAGTGTCCAAGATTTCATTAGCAGTGGTACAGCGTTGAACTCTACTGTACTCGTCTGGACTAAGTCCACACACAAGACATTTTTTGGCCTTAGCATTCTTTTCCCACTTCCTCAGGTCCTCAGCATTGCAGTCAGCTCCTGTTGTTGGCACATCTACTCCTTCAGCATTCTTCTTCAAGGTGGCCAGGGGACCATTAGTGACAATGTTCCATAGCTCATAGTCCTCTCCAATAATGTGATCTCCCATCTTGTTTTTCCACCAGGAGTAGTACTGGCCATTAAAGAGTGGAGGCCTAACAATGGACTGTCCTTCCCAGTTTTCAGATGGTGCACTCATCTTGATCGGTTCCTAAGGTGTTAGCCTCTTCAAGGATAACCTGCTCTGATACCAATTGATGCTCTATACTTCAATACCACACAAAAGGGGGGTGATTTATGTGGTGACCAATTTTTCGCTTAAACTGATTATGGAAGGACCCGGTTCTTCTATGTGTTCCTTATACTACTATTGCGGAATAATAAATGCAAAAAGTAAATAACACAAGTATTTTTACGTGGAAAACACCCAACTCAAAAGGTAGAAAAAAAAACCACGACCTACTACTCAGTAGGATTTTCCCAACACCTCACTAAATCACTGAGCCAAAACAATATTTACAAAACGCTTTGTAAACCTAAGGATTACCTCTAATCCCGTTGTAGAACATAGGCTCTAATTGTTGCGTCAACTTCAAGTTAACTCTAACTTGAATACTCTGAGTTCCTATTACAATTGCCTCTAGATAAAGCTGAAAGGTACAATATGAAAACACGTACTACAATTGAACTAGACTAAAAGACATACACTTAGAACCGGTTCTTCTATCTGGCTTGCGTAGCTTCAGGTTGGCACACTTGAATTACACACGAACTGCTTGCAAAATTGCCTTGTTGTTTTGCTCTCAATTCACGTTTAACTTCTGCGTTTGTGCAACACATTTAAAGTGAGAACATCCTGCAATTTATAGAGTTAGTAGATGAAGAAATAACTAGAGTTCTAATGCTACTCTTCCTTGGTGGAAGAGTTCTAGATGATTTCAACTTCTAACTCCTTCCCTATCTTGAATAGTGTTCTCTTTAAGTAAGGAGTCATTCTCCTTATCAATTATGCAACCTTTTCGATCATGAGATATTAAATACACCAAGTTAAGCTTATCTCCTTCACGTGCATCCCACATGCTCGAATCTGCCCGTTTTTATGAACCTGAGGGATAGACCTGGTTCGTGCGTGAGCTTCGTTTGTCAATCTTTAAAACAAACCTTTACTTGGGCCAACATGTGGGCTTTGGGTAGCATAGTGTGTACGCAACTCTTACTCCTACCTCGTGGAGGTGGAGAGACTATTTTCAGAAGAGTTTCGGCTCAAGAAAAATATATTTTCAACAAATTTGAAAAAGAAAAACAGACTACTGAAAATAAAAACGCAAAAAATAAAGCAATAAGACAACCAAGCAGGAATAGGCAAACTCAACACTTTATATATATATATATATATATATATATCACAATGAAAGTCACCAAAAAATGAGCTAAGAAGAACAAACCATAGGATTGGAAGAGGGAAACAGCCCAAATGGAACAGCATGTCAGGCCCCCATCTGATTTAACATCATATATTTCTAGTTCTTTATAATAAAATAAATACTATAAAGCTTTTTCACGATAACAAGACAGTAGCTAAATATATAATTGCACGTTATTCTTATTACATAGTTAACTGCTCCACTTAGTAGAGAGATTAACAGTTTCTGAGACAAAAGCATCGGCGACGTAACCCTTTGCATTTTCCATCAGGGAAGCCCTCTGTATTGCAAACAGAAGCACAATTTCTGTTACTTACACACACTCCTTTGAACCGTTGGCTTTGCGACTCGCAGTTCCTTGCCTCTGCCACCATTATTGGTCCCATCTCTTCTTTTTTACACATCAAACACAATCACCAAAATAATTAATAGATCAGTTCATAAAACTATCTAAGCACATTAAAAACCTTCGGTAAGTGAAAAATGCCAATTTGGGTAAGTAAAGCTGATCCTTTATTATTTCAAGCCAGTGAGGATTAGAATGTTAGTATTGCACTTGCACTAGCTTGGTACTCTTTTATCACAAGTGATTCAAAACCCTCACACAAATATAATACTTTTAATAGTCGATTTAAATATATAAGGAAAGTTGGTATGTGTAGCTAGAAGTCCGACTGTGGATTCGACAGCACTTAATAGTTTTTACTTTGGTGTATTTGCATTAATAAATTCATTAAATATGTACAAATATTAAATTTAGAACTCAGTTATTAACAGTGTTTTAAAAGGCGCGGGCTTAAGGCGAGACGTTTTACATATATCTCAGCGACGCGTAAGCCCCGAAGCACGAGGCATAAGCCTCATAGGTATTTAATTTTTAATATTTTATGAAATAATATAATTACATCAAATATTTATAAATAGGTAAAATTACATAAAAATTGAAGAAAACTTTAAATATGTAGGTAGGTAGATAGATAAATGTGCTCTATCCCCACAAAAAACTAGTCAAAACAATCTATTATACGCTACTTACAAGGGGCATTTGCATTTATACCCGCTTTTTGTGTTACATTTTAACTTGTGCCCGCTTTGCAAAAAAATTGCAAACGTACCCGCTTTTTCGCATAACTTCAGCACACGGGGCTGAAGTAGCAAAGGCAATCACGCAAAACTTCAGCATTCTAGTAGTCGAGCCTGAAGTTCAGCTCTAGAGCTGAAGTTTTTGTCTTTATAACTGGGAAATCCCACTATCAAGATGTTCTAGTTTTTGATAACTCACCCAACTTTAGTTTACTGTTATCAGATTTTATGTAATTGGATCCATCGCTCAGTTTCATCTATTGTGTACTCTGTTAACTTTCACGTTTTAAATATATCAAGAGCTACGTCTCATAGCCAAAAAAAAAAAAATCAAAAGAGAAAAGAAAATGAAGAACAAACTCCATGTGCATGGGAAAGAATGAATTTGAAACTTACTGTTAAAGGCTGGGTTCCTTGTACAGAAACATTCACGGTATTAAGTAAATTTCCAACAATGGATGACGGAGTTGTGTTTCTAGACAATGAGAAAACTGGTTTTTAATGTTATAATAATCCAAATGGAAGTCCTCAGTATATTTGCTTTAGCTTCATTAATTAAAGAGAGCAATGTTGAAGTCATCGTTGTCGAAGAAGAAAAAAGAAAATGAAGGAGGAGAAGGGGGGGGAGAAAGGGAGCTGAAGTTGTTTAAAAAGTGGATAAAAGTTAAAAGTTTTTTTAAAAAAATGGGTATAGGTTAAATGGGGGCGACCAAATAGGGCGCCCCGTGCAATTTTTACTACTTACAAGCACAAGTAAGTTGAGTCCAAATGAATATGGAGTTCTCTTTGTATTTCTAAAAAAATATATATATATTTGTTGCTTTTGGGAAATATTAACAGAATAGCAGACAAGATAAAGAATTTGAAAAAACCATGAATTAGGGCTTTAATCAATAAAAAAAGGTCTTGACTTTTAAATTTAATACATTTTAGTTCCTTTTTAAAAAATTTGAGTAATAACCAAACTGACGTTTGAGAATTTGGGTATTATATAAGAACTTATTCAACAAATTTTGTTTTAATTTGAAAAAATCTCTAGGGTTTACGCCACACTAAAAAAATCATGTCTCAAACGCCGGGCGTACACCCCGAATTACTGGATGTACGCCTTTTGAGACCTTCACCCCACTCCATCGCTTCAGGGCATTTTTGATGCGTCTCGCCTCAGGGCTCACCCCGAAAACGCCTTTTAAAACACTGGTTATTAACACTTAGAAATTTAAAATCCAGAATCCGTATGATTGTAATCCCTTGTTCCGCCTCTATGTGTATTTGAGCCAAAAACAACAAGTGCAGTTATTATATCTGAGCCGGAAGCAGTAAGTCGACAAGAGAACGTGATTTTACTGGAAAGAAGTTAGAAAGAGCAAGATATAGAAATTTTTACCAGTGGCGAAGACAACCATTAGCAAGAGGAACACAGTTGATAACAAACGCATAGAGCGCCTCATCATCTTGTTTCACTGAAAGAGTATGAGAGCTTTAGACAAACTAAAAGTAATTCTGAGGAGCTAGCATTGGGTTGGTAAGGGCATAAATATATAGGAAATTGTTCATGATTCATACTTTAAATTAGGAGTGGCAAAGGGCGGATCAGATCGGATATATTTCGGGTCAAAACGGGTAATAAAAAACGGATAAATTAATTGACCCAGCTCATATTTAATACGAATAAAAAATAAGTTAATTAACTGGCGGATAATATGGGTAACCATATTATTCACGACTTCTTGCATATGATTACTTTTGGAAGATTTTTTACTCTCCCTAACTTGAAGAATCCCGATTTGAGGCTTTACAAATGTAAAAGTTAGACCCATTGGTTACCCATTGGTTATCCATTTTCTAAATGGATAATATGGTTGTTATCCATATTTGATCCGTTTTTAAAAAGTTTATTATCCAACCCATTTTTTAATGGTTAACTGTTTTTTTAACCATTTTGCCACCCCGCTTTAAATGTGAGCCGAATGAGTGGCTGAGGAGAATGGAGGGAAATTAGAAATATCTTGGTATATTCTTACATTGTCCTGGTGGTACTATTAAAATAAAAGATTTCTCGCAAATAGAGCACTTCTATTTTGTAGCTAAAATGCACATAATTATTTTGAGTACTGTCATAATAAATGTGGCTTCGATTGGCTTACTAGTGATTTGAAAATTATTTTTCGTACAGTTCAAATTTTTTTTAAAAATGTACAGTGTCTTTTTGACTTTAAACCAAATTCGTTTGTCAGGGAATTAAAGTATGTTTGTCGGTCAATGACTTAGTGAAAATGTCTGTTAATTAGTCGTTACTGGAGATGTAGTGAAGGAAATGTTTGTGCAATGCAACTTGGTTGTCACAAAAGATTAAAATAGGAAGAGGTCAAAGGCACATTCAATTCCTCTAAGTCAAATTATTTCAGACTCGGGGCATGCTACCTAATGAGTCACATTATGCCCCTAATGTAGTGTGCAATCTTGTATTTTGCACAGTACAAGGAACATTATATGCTATGTCAAGTCTTGTATTTGTAAGGAAATTTTAATCTTCCAATTTACTTCCTGTAATAGTTAGGTTGATCTAACAGGAATTTAAAGTTCTTTATCAGCTTTTACTTTGACTAAAGGATCAATTTGCGAAGCTACGTCATATATATACGGTACAGTTGAATTTATACGTAGCTTATAGGCAAGTGAATCAATTTGATCCTAAAATAATAAATATATTAGACAAAAATATAATACATAACGTTGAAATCGAGATAAGACAGTAGAAATCTTGATTCCAGGAGAAGAGTTTCCGGAGGCAGTAATAATAATATAAATAAGCAAGAAAGTAAAATATTATTGAGCTTTGAACAGAGTATAGTGTATGCTAGGGCCGGGCATATATCGGGTATAACCGATAGCCCAAACTGATAAAATGTTATTGGATTATCGATAGTTCGATAACGGTTTAATGTTATTTGACTATTGAGTTATCGGTTCGGGTCTCGATTTGCCAATTTTATTAACGGTTTAACCAATAGCCCAATAAGCTTTAACAAAATTATAATTTTACCCACTAAGTATATAAAGCCACCTTATGGCTTCATTCTCTTATTCTCTAAATTCTCTTAGCACTTACTGTTCATCTTCAAACCTTAATCCTTAGAGTAACTTTTAAATTTTTTTGAATTACTCATCTTAATCCTTCAATTAAGATTTATAGTTTTTCTATTTGTTTCTTTTATTGCACTGGTTCTTTAGTATTTATAAGATTAGAATTTTATTATTTTCCTATGAATTATGCTCGCCCGCAGTGAGATAGTAAGATTAAATTGTTGAATGTCTTATTCCATACTCCTACTAACTTATAATTTTGAAAATTGAGATCATTCATTGGAATTTTCGAATGCAAAGAAAATTTTCTTTTCTAAAGTTGAAATTTAATCTATCTTTTCTTAAGAGCAAAAATTCAGTTCCATTCTCTTTAACGGTATGATACTATTTCTATAATGAAAACATGAAATTTATGGATATTTTTTATTCTTATCCGGTAAACCAATAACCGAACCGATAAGGATCGATAACCGGCTAGCCAATACTCGATACCCAATATCTTATTAGTTCGGTTATCGGTTTAGCATATCTATAAACTGATAACCGATATGCCGAACCGATAACATTCACAACCGAACCAAACCGACCGATGCCCACCCCTAGTGTATGCTTGTCAGAAAATTCGTGTCCTTTACAATGGCTGTAGAGCTCACTATTTATAGTTGCACCTAGGGAACAAGGTCCTTGGATCAAGCCCCTCTTAAATAATAATTATGAGGACCATAGAAGAATATGTAACGGTAGGCAGTAAATGACATATTCTCCGTAACGGACCATGTACTTAAGGCTATAGAATATTCTTCATTAAATGCTACCGGGTGACAGGTATTTAATTCGCCTCTATGAATACCATTCTCTTCGAGATCGTTGCGCCGCACCTGACTGTCTTCTGTCTTCGACTCCACATGTTGCTTTCTCATGCAATCATTTAATATGAACATATTTTGTCCTATACAGATAGTCCCCTGCTTTCCGATGGCATAACCTTCTGTCACCAGAAAGTTGGTAAAGATACCTTTTTTGGCGGAAAATTCTTTGACCCCCTCAGAAAAGTTTTTGACGGTTGATTAGATGCACGTCTCTCTGCATTTAATGCCCCGAACACGCGTCATCCCATGATTCAGCAACACTTTTGCTGGTTATTAAGGTAATTATGGCCGCGATTTTAGCCACTTATTCCTTTACTTATACGCATCAAACTTCTTCATTTACACTTCATAATTTTCCAAACTCTCTCAAATTCTCTTTACTCAACTCATATTTGTCTTCAACTTTCTCTAATTTTCTTCTTCAAAAAAGCCTTTTTCTCCCTTTTGTTAACAATAGCCTCTTCTTCCAGAAATCTCTATTCCTCAAAGAACAGAGGTAGTCCCGATGATGCTGCTCCTCCCACGGTGAGCACCACTATTCCAAGAAAACTTATCACAACTAAGGACTTCGAAGAGAAGTATCCTTCCACTAACCCTCGCACATGTGATGTTGGCGTGTAACCTTCTTCCATCCGTCCTTCCATCATTCCTATTGTGAAGGAAGATTGTCATTGCCATGATTTAAACATCATCTCTCCTGACCTGGCGGAGCGGATAACCTTACCCAAAGATCACGTATTTTTATACGTATCCCTTCACTTTGGGACCGTTCTCCTTGAGAGGGGAGCCTGACTCCGTTATCATGGAGTTCTACATCTGTTACCAGGTATGCCTGGTACAAGTAAGTCCTTCTATGTGGAGGACATTTGCTTGCGTCTGTGCCAGAAGGAAGGAGAAGAGCTATCCTTGGCTCGATTAATGAACCTTTACTCCCCAAAGATTTTCAGTAGGGGAATGATAAATTTTAGCAAGTTTGGCTACCATGCTTTACTAACCGGCATGGCTGATGACAATGATTGTGGGTGGATGGAAGAGTTCGTGGCAGTTGCAATAAGGGACATCATTCCAGCCATGACTCCATCCTTTCCGAAATTATGGAATCATACTCGTAAGTTCACTTTTGTCTTTTCTTCTAGTTAAAGATCGCCCCTATTGATCCTTCTTCTATCACTTATTTGAGCAACTCGGTGGACACCACCTAGGGTTGAAGGCTTGTACTAGTGGGTCTAGAAGATTTTGGATGTCACTACGCCCGAGACCGGCACATTGAAAAAAATGGCCCTTAAATATGGGTAGAAGGCCAAAAATCATGGTAGATCGAAATCATCTTGTTTTTATCCTTCGTATAGGAAAATTGATTAACCTTTCTCTCCTGTTGAATTCAGGTCTAACCCAGGGCTCATATGTTGTCCCTGAGGAGGACATTTTGGCTGATCCTGTTGAGGCGGCGAGGCTGTTGCAGGAGGCATTCACCCGAATAGGTGTCTCCAGGCCTGCTTCTAGTGGAAGTTCTTCTTCTTGGAGTCCCTGGCTGGAGAACAAACAACAAAAAAGGCTACGTTCTTCCGCGGACGGGAAAAAAAAATAAAAAGGCAAAGAGTGCCTGGCCCGATCTGTCTTTGGATTGTGTGGTGATAGTCGTTGCGCTCGAGCCGGCCATAGACACCATAGTGATCGACGATGATGGAGGAGCTAGTGATAAGGAGGCTTCTCTACATAGAAGATGATGACCTTCATCAGCTCAACAGAATACTCAATCTGTTGAGCTAGTTATTCCAACCGAAGACGATCCCTTGGCGATCTTGAGGGAATATAATATGGTGGAAGATGCTAAATCTCGCTTCTGAGTTCCAATCGCGGTGCCTGGTACCATGAGGCTGGGTATCGGGTCTCTTCCGTCTTCGGTTAATGAGCAACCAACAACCAACACTGTATTTTCTGCACTTACTTCTCAACCTACAATGCCATCAGCTTCATTTCCTTCTTTACCAACCTTGATTTCGCAACCAACAACTGCTACATCATCTCCACAGGTCGCAGTAACCCAAGGGGAGGATGTCCCTCTTCCCCAGTCCCCAGTTTATGGGAATTTGGGGCACAATCATTCTCCCCCTCCGAAGATTCCCAAAGGAGGAGGAGCGTCTCCTTCTTGGTTTCTACTGGATGTTATCTGTTGTCCTGGCCTATAGATCTTGCTAATTATCTGAAGCCTCTAGCTTCAGAAAAAGATAGGAATAAAATCCAAACTCTCTCGGGAGAGTGTTTGTTGAATAATTCCATGCACAACGCAATGGCGATATGATCTTTGTTTCCTCTATTGTTTCTTCTATCTTTGTTATGTCTGGATTTTGTGTTTGCATTTTTGTTTTGCGGGCTAACCTCCTTGCTTTCTAGGGCCTTTAAAGGTTGATTCCTCCGAGTGGGGTCAACTATTGGCCGAGCGAGACCAAACTGGTACTCACCTCTTAGAACTAGAAGCACGAGCTTTTGAAGCCATTGAGTTGGAGGCTCGGTTGCAACAAAGCAAGCAATAGGTAGTGACCCTTGTCCAAGAAGCTGCTCTGTAAGAGGTACAATTTGAATAGGCTAGGGCCAAGCGGGTTGAAGTCTACAATGTCGTTCTTGCTGCATCCGATTGCGAGGATGCCTTTGCTGAAAGATTGAATAATTTGGAGGCAACTGAAGAAGTTGCCGTTGCTGAGGAGAAGTATGCCCGGTTGGAAGAGAGGCACAAGAGAGATATAGAGCATAATAGAGTTTCTCACTCCACCATCTGCGACCTCGATGCTAGCCTTCAGCCATTAGGCCAGAGAGGAATAATCTTTCCACCAAAGTTTACCAGCTTAAGAAAGAGCTTCAGCACCGAGTGACTTCCCTCATTGTTGAAAAAATATATTCTGGGTGTAGCATGAGGAGAAAAATCTTGGAAGATGCCAAAGTGGGTATCATTGACTTTGATGCCGAAATCGCTAAGGCCTGTGAGCTGGAGTCAACTGCCCGAAGGGGTCTCCCGGTCCGGCCTGATGTTACCGACTCTTCTGGTTCCAGTTTTGAGTTCTCAGGAACTGAAGAAGAATTGGAATGTGATGATGTTGAAGGCCAAAATGATAAAGGCCAAGATATTGAACCGGTGGCGGATCCATCCACTTCTCTTGGGGGTGCATAAGCTTCTCTTTCTCGGGGTTCCGCATATGCAGTAGCATAGCTTTTGCTTTCTTTTTTTCCCCATATCTTAGTATCTGTGTTGTTCGCGTAGAATAAAGGACCGTTTGCTATTCCCGTTCACGAAGGGATGACCGCGTTCGTGAAGCTCAATCTAGGAAAGCCTTCACGATCGCGAGACTGCCCTCGCATTCGCGAAGAAAGTTTTCAGGGCCTGGGCCAACTATGCCTTCGCGATCGCGAAGAAGGGTCAACTCGGCAGTGTTTTGATTTAAATACGAGACTTAGGCTTATTTTCCCATTTCTCATCTGTGGTCCAAATTTGGAGCTTCTTTGAGACGGGTTTTCATCAAGCATTGTAAGATGAGTAGTTTCTACCTCATGTTAGTTAAATACATAGATTATGGGTATATTTTAACGGGTAAAATGTGAAAATTTTAGGAGTTTGTTGAAAAACCTAGGTTTTGATAAAATTGGAATTAGACCACGAAAACGATTATGAAATTGAGTAGAAATTATATATTTATATTCGTTAGGTTATGAGTAATATTATTTGCAAAAATTTCCAGAATTTGGGCGTGTGGGCTCGGGGGTGAATTTTAGAAACCTTCCAAATTGGGTTGGGTAATTACCCTAGTGGTTAAATTATGAACTTTTGAACACTTATTGATTAGTTTATACGATTTTTTATTAGATTTGGACTGCTCGGCTTCATTGGGGGAGTTCTAGTGAGGTTAAAGAGCCGGTTAGTGGACTTGAAAGCGATGTAAGTCTCTTGTCCAACCTTGTAAGAGGAAATTTATCCCCTTAGGTGTAGTAATTGTTGTGTGCTACTTGTTGTGGGGAGCTATGTACGCACAAGATGACGAGAGTCTATACGTAGCTATATTCATACTATGTCCGGATAGACTTAGATTCACATCATGCTTTAACCGTGTTATTTGTATCCATCCTGTTTAATGATTTCCTTGATTATGACTGAAATCGAGAATTAGAATAAATATATTTATTTAGCCTCTTACTTTGAAAAAAAATTGGGAAATATTTGATGAACTATGGATCCGTGTCTTCTCGAGTCACATGTACTTCCACGAGTGAGGTAAATTTCTCTACTTTTATGGGATCGTGTCGTTCGCCTCGGCAGTGAATTAAATTACTTTTATGGGATCGGACTGTTCTCCACGGCAGTACTGAATAACATTGTTCTTATAGGATCGGGTTGTTCGCCTTAGCAGTACTGAGTACTACTATTCTTATGGAATTGGGTCATTTGCCTCAGCAGCTTCGTGCTTAATACTTAAGATTGGATTTAGTTTGGTAACTGTTGAGTTAGTGCCTTCAAGGTTGGTTGTGACATGTTTAGTGATTTGATATAGACTCATGTATGGAATTACAGTAATTACTTTTATTTGTTTCGCTGCTACTTGTTGTACATTCTCTATTTCTACTTTATGTATTTCTATTACTGTTTGACCACTAGTAAGTGTCGAGTTGACCCCTCATCACTACTTCTTCGAGGTTAGACTAGATACTTACTGGGTACGCATTTTTTTTTGTACTCATGCTATATTTCTGCACTGAATGTGCAGATAAGACGTGTATTATCAGTGGTCACACAAGCGTGTAGCCGCACATATACGGAGACCTAGTGGTGAGCTGCTTGCCTTGTTCCGATATGCAGCATTGGAGTCTCCATCTACCTTGTTTATTATTTATGTCTATTACTCTTCAGACACTAGTTGTATTAATTTTGTATATTCTCTAGATTACTCATGCACTCATGGCACGGGATTTTAGGGTTTTTTAGCATTTATGTATTGTTGTACTTATCATTACTGTCACTACAGTTGATGCATTTCTCACGCTGGTATTTTTATTGAGAAAAGAATATGTACGGTTGTATGAGATCTTACTTCTTTCGTTCTTTTAAAAAGAAAACTTTTGTTTTAAAAGTTAAAAAGGGGTAACTAAATTGTAGGTTCACTCGTGGGTTTGCCTAATGACGACATTAGGTGTCGTCACGACCTATCACGGGTTTTGGGTCGTGACGGAGTCCTACACCCAAAAGGTTCCTTTTCCCTTTCAAAAAATACTCATAGCTTAGTCTTTTTAGTGGATGATGAAAATTCAGTACAAACTCATGCATTTACCCAATTTTCTTTTAAAAAATATTCTATATAAATTTTAAAAGATAAGTTTTCATAGTATTTTACATGAGTTTTACTCCAAAATCCTCTTTCTATATTAGTATATTCTTTTTTGTGTATTTATTTGTATTTCTGAATCATGTTATTGTGGTTATATATTAAGCTTCCTAGATTTAAAAAACTTGTGTGTTTTGAAGACCCACCATTGTTGAGCTTGAAGCTCCTAAATTTGAATTTTTTTTTGAAGATTTGATGTTTAATTCAAAGGGGGTGTTGTAAAATATTACTTATCTTCAAGAAATTTATAGTGAAATTTGATCATATTTGGAGCTGATTTGAGGTGATTGATATAGAATTTTTCAGCTGAAAATCGAAGAAGAACACAGTTACCCAACATTATACCGCTGCGATATAATATATGCTATAGGAGTATATAGTTACTGCAACAGTATACTATTACAGTATACAATAAACTGCAATGGTATACTGTAATAATCGAATAGGAGCACAGTTACCTAACGGTATACAATATACTATATGATTATATAGCTATACTGCAACAATATAATGTTATAGTACATAATAGTAATGGTATACTATAATAATATGCAATATACTGCAATAGTATGTTATAATAATATACAATATACCGTAATATTATACTTCCTGCTATTTGTTGAATCATCTAGGTGCTATTGTGCAAAGATAAAGTAACAGTTATAGCAATATTATATTGTTATAGTATACAATATAATATAACAATATATCGTAATAAATAAGTCATTTTTAATTATTTTTTTCATTTTTCCAGCTATGTCCTTGCAAATATTTTTTTAAATGAATTTTTTGATGGAGTTCCATAGAAATATTATTCATTGTATATGAAGTAGGTGTCGGAAGACATAAAATAGTAATATACTTATTTGATATATTTATATGCAGTTTTGGTATACTATTGTGACAAGTATTTTACAATAACATTAAATACTAATATGTCATTTTATTATTCTAATATACTATTTTATTATAATGAAATATAATTTTGGATCCTATGCGCTAGAAAAATTTACATTAATGCATATTTTAAAAAAAATAAAATGCAATAAAAAAAAGAGAAGAGATATAATGTATAATTCATTCTAGTAATTGATTTAAAGAATAAAAAAGACAAAAAAAAAAAGACAAATAGTATTATGCTATCAGTTATATTAAAGAAGGTGAATAAATATTTACTATATCAGTTATCTTTTATTATTTTATAAAATAAGAAAGAATAAAGAAAGGGAGAAAAAAAGTGAATACAATTAGATTATGTAGAAAAAAAAGTAAAAGAAAAAAGAGCTATATTAATTTAGAAAAGGAAGAAGAAATAAAGAAAATGAACAAAAGAAAAGAAAAAAGAGAGCAAAATTGAGTATGGAATCAGATTATTTGAAAATAATAAAATAAAGAATAATATGATTTTAAAAAAAAAGAATAGAAAAGGAAAAAAATGAAAAAATAAAGAAAAAGGAGAAAAAATAGCCAATTACCCACAAAAGCTACAATGAGTAGGAAAGATAATTAGTTTAGTGTGTAGAAAAATAAATAAGTAGACAAGAATAATTAGTTGGTTTTTATGGTACAACTATAAAACTCTCGTAATTAAAAGTCCTAAATCAGCCTTTGCTCAAAAGCATGATCAAAATTCAAAACACATATCTTTATACTTTATCATACATATTGTGTGCTTAGTATCTTATATTCAACTTTGTCTTACCGAATACCATAAAAAATTATTGGAGAAGTAATAAAAATATTTTGTATGACAATTATTTTTCATTGAAACCAAAGGCACCCTACTAAATTTTAGGCTTTTTTGTTGGGTTATGGTTACCAACTTATGCTTATCCTAGTACTTATTTGTAACTAGTTTTTGAACACGTGTGTTACATATGTATCACTTATCAATCAATACATAGCTTGTTCCCGAAAAGTAATATAGTAACTTATTAACTGCCTCCAAATTCTAGTATATTTTGAGTTTGAAATAGAACTTATGTATAGTATACAAAATGCTAATTGTAGTTATATTCTTATAATTATTTTATTAAGCACAAAAATATTATTGGTTGTATCTTATTTACTGATTTTATTATAAAGGATGCTCTTCATGATATCTAAGCTATTTTATTTAACCAGCGAACTATGCTAGGAAGATTATTTATCTTCCCAAGTAAGAACCGACCCCTATTCTTTTTCGAGAAAGTTGAACAACAATACAACCTAATATACTATATTGCACTTACATAGCTATGTTTTTAAATTTACAGCTGCATAACTCATTATCTTCTTGCAACAGTGTTTATACATCCGATATACAATATTATATAACAGTATACACTTTGATGATGTTGTATAATATTATATACAAAAACAGACTTTCGACTCTTACGAATTTCAACTCAAAAAAAAATATCATCAAATAGCTCAAACTTTCATCAAATAACTTTAATTTAGCCACAACTTTAAAATAACATCCAAAAAATCCTAATGTATCAATTTATCAAATTTTAACAAATTATAAAAAGCATTTGTAAGTTTTCAAGCTTTTTTAAAAATCTCAACAATGGAGTTATGAATTAATTTTTACTTCAACAATGGTGAAGCCCAAGCAATTGCACGCGGCATGAGAAGAGCATTAAAATCAGATATTAATCAATCCTCTTTCGCTCCTCTTCTTTGAAACCTTTGAGTTATATATTTCATGCAGAGGTCTACAAATAAATGATAACAAAATATACAACACTCTATAATTTGAACGTGAACTATATCTACTTTAACTGATTCAAAAGAAAAAGAGAAAGAACGTCAGAATTTTCAGCATGAGAAGATAAAGATAGGATAGACATAACATTAAAATTAAAACACTGCAATGTTGTTTAGAATTAAAAAAAAAGTACATGTATCCACATTCCACAACTATAATTGGTCAAAATAGCACGGGCTAGCCAGTTTTCGGACTGGTCATTCAAAAATAGCCAGCGTTTGCCAAGTCATTGAAAAATAGCCACTATTTTGTTGCAATAGAGACCGGTCCAGTATAATATACTGGAGTTCCAGTATACTTTGCTGGAACTCCACTATATTATACTGGAGTTCCAGCAAAGTATACTGGAACTCCAAACTCCAGTATAATATACTGGAGGTCCAGTATACTTTGTTGGAACTCCAGTAAAGTAATATACTAGAGTTCCAGCAAAGTATACTGTAATTCCAGTATATTATGCTGGAGTACTTTCCAGATTTTGAACAGTATTTTCGTTCAGATTTATCTTTACATCAAAAGTGGCTAAATTTCGATAGCTTTTGAAATTGTGGCTATTTTTGAATGACCACTTATAAATCTGACTACTTTTTGAATTTTTCCCTTATAATTGTCAAAGTTTGACAACTTGAGCATGTAAAGGAAAGGGAAAATCTCACTTTATACCCATTAAGCCTAAACTATTTACCATTTAGTACCCAAGCCCAAACTATTTATTTTTCCAACTTATGCAGCCCAAACTATTTACCCCGCCTTAGCTATTTGCCTTCTCATTTGAAGTACAGAATGTTAAAAACATTCAGCTTCATTTTTGCAAGCTTACTGGTAGTGGACTTGAATGGATCTACTTCTTCTCAGTCAGATCAATGTTCATTAAGAGAGTCAACCTAAGCTATTGCTCTACCTCCTTTCCTTATGATTTTTGTGTATGTATGAAGAACCACCATTGTTGAGCTTAAAGACCCACCATTGTTGAGCTTGAAGCTCCTGAATTTGAATTTTTGTTTTGAAGATTTATTAATTGATTCGACGTGGGTGCTATAAAAAAATTACTTATTAACTGTCACGACCTAATTTCACTACAGGTCGTGATGGCGCCCAACACCATTGTCAGGCAGGCCAACGCGAAAATATTAGTGAGTTCTAGTTTTACTTTACTAAAATAGTTACAACAATTTCTTAATTTGAATTTAAAACAAGTGATAATTAGCAACGTACAATAATAATTATACAATCACAAAAGAATAGTCTACCAATGTGTGTGCCAAGACCTGGTGTCACAAGTATATGGGCATCTAGTAGAATATACAAAAGAATAAGTCTATCCTACTGTCTGAAATAGAATAGACAGCCAAAAGCAAAGAGAGACTCCATCATGCTGCTGAACGGCATAGGAAGGGAGCAGCTCACCATGGAATCTCGGACTATGATCAAGAATGTGCACCAGACTGGTAGCCAGATGTACCTGCCTCAGATCCTGTACAATTAAGTACAGAAGCGTAGTATGAGTACATAAACAATATGTACCTAGTAAGTATCCCGTCTAATCTCGAAGAAGTAGAGACGAGAGGTCGACTTGACACTTACTAGGGTCAAATAATATAAGAAAGTGTTCTGCTAAGCATGTATGTCACAAATAAATAACAATTTATAGCAAGAAGTGATAGGTCATTTCCTAGATAATATCGCAGTTAGCCATCTACATTTCAGGGCATTATACAAAGTTCAATTCACAGAAAATACCGAGCAACAAGCATGCGCAACTAGTGCCGAGGTCGTACAACCCGATCCAACATAAAATAAAGTATGCACTGCCAGAGGGTCGAACGACGCGAACCATAGATGCATCTATTACCCCTCTCGCGAATCATATGTGCGACGTTGTCAAATATAATTAAACACAACAAACAGTCAGACAGGGATATATCAGGGAAAACAATTATTCAAAGAATGACAACTTCTCTTTAAAAGGTCAAAATATGAGGTTCCTCTTTATAATTTCATTTACCACATTCAACATGATTTAAGCAATCTATGCTGACCATAAAGTTACAAGAATATCACATAAAACATGCTTTTAGGTCCTAGACTATCCGGACTTAAGTATAATAGTGGCTACGCACGGACTCTCATCACTTAGTGCGTACGTAGCCCCCGCATTTAGTGGCAATTTATTTAATTATTTCACCTATGGGGACAATTCCCTCTTACAAGGGTCGAAAGGAGACTCACCTTGCTCCGAAACGTACTTCCAATATCAAGAACTAATTAAACGAGGTAGGAACTAGTCAGTACAAGCTCACAAGTTTGCATTCTAACTATTAAAGTAATTTCTCAACCCTAAACACAAGTTTCCTAAAATTCGTCCCCGGGCTCACGTGCCCAGATTCTGGAAATTTTTGAAGAAAGTTGTTCTCTATAACCTAAGGATCAAGAATATATGATTTCTACTTTATTTCATAATAAATTTCGTGGTTAAATCTTATTTATATCAAAACCCTAGTTTTACTCTAATCCCATGATTTTTCGCTAATCTTTGTGTGTTAATCTACCCAAAACCCAAGTATTAAATTCAAAATAAGTAGGACTAACTTACCTCAAATGCTAGGTGAAAGTCTTCTCTCAAGAGCCCCAAAGTCGCCCAACTCATGAGTGGAAATGAGCCAAAAATGGCTAACACCCGCAATAAATGAAGGTCACTGCTTCAGTGATTTCCGCATCTGCGGTCCTGGGCCGCATCTGGGCCCACCACATCTGCGGAAAAGTGTCCGCTTCTGCGAAAATCCAGTTGGGCCGCTGGGCCACTTCTGCGGGGAGAAAATAGCTCTTGCGACTCCACTTCTGCAGCTTTGGACTTGGCCGCTTCTGCCAGAGCACAACCACTTCTGCGGTCTCGCGCCTGTGGCTGACCAACCGTAGGTGCGGTTGACGCTCGGGGACCCCAGGCCCCACCCGAACATACTAACAAGTTTAAAATCATAAAACAGACTCGCTTGAATCCTCAGAACGCCCGAAATAATGCTAAATCTAAGAATCACCCCCTAAAACCAACTAAATCAAACTTATGAACTTCAAGTTCTTCAATTTACTTCCAATGCGATGAAACACACTTATACTACTCGAATTGACACCAAATTTTGCGTGCAAGTCTTAAATGGCAATACGGAACTATTCCCGATCTTGGAACTCCATTCAGACCTTGATAACACAAAACCCCGCTCCAAACCAAATATTTAAGAACTTCAAAATCCTTAAGGAATCAACTTTCACTATTAGGCATTAAAACGCTCTCGGGTCATCCAAAACCCGATCCGAACATATGCCCAAGTCCAAAATCATCATATGAACCTGTTGGAATCTTCAAATCCGAATTCCGAGGTCGTTTACTCAAAACGTTGATTGAAGTCAAACTTGGCCCTTTTAAGCCAACCTTGAGGAACCAAGTGTTCCGATTTCAACCCAAACTCTTCCAAATCCCGAACCAACCATTCCCGCAAGTCATAAATCAGTAAAAGCAAGTACGAAAAGTCTTATCTAGGGGAACAAGATTCTATAAAATAAAACGTCCAGTCGGGTCGTTACATTAACCTTCGCATAAGCTTCCCAAATATGAATTTTTATGTGTGTTATTGGCTTGAAGCTCAATTTTTATTTTTGAAGATTTCTTGTTTGATTCAAAGTGTGTGTTATTAAATATTGCTTATAGTACATTCTGAAATTTTATACTGAAATTTAATCACATTTGAAGTTGATTTGAGGCGATTGGGATCGAATCTTTCAGCTAAAAATCGAAAAAGAACACAGTTACCTAATAGTATACTGCTACGGTATATAATATGATGGAGTATATATCTATATTGAAACAATATGATGTAGGAGTATATATCTATATTGAAACAATATACTATTACTACAACAGTATACAGTAATAATTGAATAAGAACACAGTTACCTAACAGTATACCATTACAGTATATAATATACTGTAGGAGTATATAGCTATAATGCAATTGTATACTATTATAGTATATAATATACTGTAATGGTATATTGCAATAATGTGTAATATACCGCAATAGTATCGTGTAATAGTATACAATATACCATAATAGTATACCATTTTAATGTGAACAAAGAACATAAAATATGTTGTAATATTATATAATATACTATAATAGTATACTTCACCTACTATTTGTTAAATCACCTGTGTGCTACTGTGGAAAGCTAAAATCGTAGTGGTCGTCCGAATTTTATTGTTGATAATTAAAAAAAAAAAATTGTCCACCAATGAAGAAGCTTTGATTTGAGAATTAAAAGCTTAATATAGTTATTTGGATTTTGAATTTGGATGAGTATTATTAAATCTTGTTAAAAATGCTTGTAAGGATTAATATTGAAGTTTAAGTTTATTTAGAATTGTTTTGAAGTGGGTTTGGTGATTCCACAAAAGTTAAAAAATTAATAACCTTAATCAAAGAGATAATTATATTTGGGGATAGGTAATGCCGCACATTCTTTTTACAAAGAAGTGTTTTGGTTAAGTGGAATTGGGGATGGGTAGAGTCTGGATAAATAATTTGGAATAGATAGAAGCGGGTAAATATTTTAGGTTTTGTGGGTAATTGTGAATTTATCCTTAAAGGAAACCCGCAATATGATGCAAAGTAAAGAAGATGATGTCTTTCTGTTCAAATATAATTATGTACATATTAGGCTAAATAGATTGTAATATGGGCCTATTTTGGTTTTGTGTTTCACCTATATGTATTACAGTGTACTTGTTTCTCGTTTTTCCTAATACCTTGTCATGTCTTCAAAAGCAAAAATCATCTTTTTGGGGACAGAAAATATTAGTAATAATTACCAATCTTACAAAACTAGACTTTTAAGAAATAAGAAACAATTGATTAAAGTACGCTGTAATATTTGAATGAGAAAAATAAAAATAATGATATATGATTGGAAGTGCTATATAAAGATTACTTCCACTAAAAACTAATGATGTGGTAGATTAAAGTTCCAGAAAATGAATAAAAATATGACATGAATATCTTCTTTAAGAGCCATGTTTCAATTGCCCTATTTTTGATAGATATTCAGCTAATATTGAGAAAGAGCTTTGAATTTGAAAGTCAATGTGAATACGTGTTAATCTGCAGGAAGTTTTGGAGTTTAAAAAAAAAGTAAAATTAATTGTGGATGGTGATAACGATGAGAAGGGACGACATGGCGAAGATATTTACATAAATATAATTGAAGCGGCTAACCTATCATTTGAAAAGCCTACCAAATGCACAAAGAACACCAATGAGATGGCAAAAATGAAAGAAAATAACAATATTTGACCTTAATCACCTAGGTCAAACTCCCAACTTGCACGAAGAAAATTTGTTACCACCATAAATTTTGCTTCCTATAACCCTTTGGAGCACATCGAACAACAAGTGCAAAAAAGATCCAGACCATCAAAAAGGAGATTGTCAATGTAAAACTGATGGGAATAACTCCCAAGAAAGTAGTCTATAAAGCCACAATTTAATCTAAGCAACCTTGTCTTTTCCTCTTTCATTTTCACCAATGTAACATCTGCCCCTTCGTTACCCTTATATTTTCTTGTGTTTAAGATGAAACTATCAATTACCACATTAATATTTTATAATACTCAGCTGCGAATTTTTGTAAAAGAAAATGGTAAATACATTCAAAGAACACTTTATACATTGTACGTATTTTACTTTTGAAGGAACTATAATAATTTTTTCGGAACATTAATGAAAATTAAGCCTTATTAGAATATATACATTATCAATCAATAACGGCTTGTTTGTAGTAGATTTAAGTAGGTGATGTTTTTCAAGAGCATAATTAATAATAAGAAATTGAAGAGACTAAACACTACTATCACGATAAAGGCTATTCATTATGAAATATTTTTACCTTTTTATACAATAGTTTAGCTATTAAAGAGTATAATAAGACTAAGGGTGTAAAAGTCCACCAACTTTTGGTGGACATTTTGGTAATTCAACTTTGAATTAGGAGCTTCTCACTTATAATATATTATAATAAAATAATAATATAGTATGATATGATAGGATGATTATTATCGAGTGATATAATTATTGTAAAAAATCCTAGTCAAGAATAAAACTTAAAGTGTTGGAAAAAAAGAAGAAGAATAAAACTTATATAGAATTAAAGGACAGGTGCAGGAAGAAAACCGCACCTTATCACCATTTCTTTTATTGTGGTGGTCCCCATACGTCCCTTAAATCATTTTTAACGTTGAATTAAAATACGTGCAATAATATTTCCCATTTTCATCTGCTCTTCTCACTGTTGAACTTCTAACATCGTACTTTGTCTTAACTCACAAAGATTCAGCCATAGACTTTGTGCTCGATGAGATTTTCATCTGCGTTCTTTTTTCTCAGCTCTTGATGAAGTTTGAAGGGAGGGCAATAAGTAAATAGATGGAGTCAAAGTCATTGAGACTGATAACCCATCAATCATTTTTCAGAGCCATTGGATCTGGAGACCTTGAGTCTCTCAAAAACATCATCAATAATGAAGGGTTGGATCCATCTTCTTCTTCTTCTTCTTCTTCTTCTTCTTCTTCTCTGTTGGGCTTACAGAACGATGCAGGTGAAACTGCTTTGTATATCGCTGCTGCCAATAACTTCCAGCAGATTGCAAGTTATTTGCTTGGATTCTGTGATTTGGAGACTGCGTTGATCAGGTCCAAAGCTGATTTCAATGCCTTTCATGTTGCTGCAAAAAATGGCCACTTGGGTATGTACACATTCTTTGCTCTTTTAAACTATTGCTATTGTTCTTAAGCTACCTGCTAGCAAATCATGCTCTTGATTACTTTTTATCTGTGCTTAGATATACAAGCATTCTGTGATCTGTTTTTGGACCTTTTTTTTGGTTTTGGGGTGGGGGGTAACACAGTTCTTGACTTTGTTGGTCAATTATGCTCAAATAGAGTTTGATAAGGTCAATTATCAGAAATCTTGAAGCAAAACCATGAATTTTAATGTTAATTTGTTATCTTTTTATATTTTAAATGATCTAACTGTAAATCATTTATCTAGGAGAATTTTATTCCCAAAAGAATCATTTAGTTCATGAGGAGAGTTTTTCCCCCCCCCCCAACCCCCACCCCCCACACCCCCCAAAAAAAAGAGGAAAAAAACATGTGTTTCGTTACTTACAATTTCAAATTTTCAATTATGTTTCATTGGTATATTGATAAGATAGACTTATTTACTCTTCTGAGATCATATGCAATCCGAATATCGGATCCAGGTGCTTGTGATACTTTCTGTTCTTTGAAATGACATTAGTGATGTTCGTGTTTTTATTGCTGTTCAATCGATCGTCTAATCCTCAGTCTCAAACTAATTGGGTCTACTTTATTGCAGTAACCAATAAGTAGGACTGTTTTTTCTATTATTGTTCCTTAATTGAGAAATTTAAGAGCTAGCAAGAAGTACCTGACATGCTCAATTGTAGATTTTTACATTTTGGCCTTTACTGTTGAGTCTTGCGTACGTTACTAGTCCCAATGTTTGTGTATTTTGGAAGATGCTTGGCGGTATAAAGCTTATTCTGTCATTTACAGGTATTGTGAGGGAACTTTTAGCCATGTGGCCTGGACTTTGTAAAGTATGCAATGCCTCAAATACAAGCCCTCTTTATTCAGCTGCTGTCCAGGGACATTTGGATGTTGTGAATGCCATTTTAGATGCAGATGTGAGCTCCATACGAATTGTTAGGAAGAATGGAAAGACTGCACTGCACACCGCTGCTAGGTATGGCCTTCAACATATCGTGAGAGCACTTATAGAGCGAGATCCAGATATAATATCCATCAAAGATAAAAAGGGTCAAACTGCACTTCATATGGCTGTTAAAGGTCAGGATACTTCTGTGGTGGAGGAAATACTGGATACGGACAACTCAATATTGAATGAGCGTGACAAGAAGGGGAACACAGCGTTGCATATAGCCACACGGAAATGTCGTCACCAGGTATCTTTTTATCTATTTTGTTAAAGTTATAACATGACTCTTGCTATTCTGAATATCATGAAGTTAAGGGTTTTCTTTTGCACTTAATTTCCTGAGCAATGCATTTTATTCGTACCTAAAATCCAGTTCTTAAACTGTCAATGTGTTCTTAATCCTTTCTTTTTCTTCTCATTGTTAACTAAAATAGGCAATAGAGGTTTATGCAAGATAGATTTCCTGGAGAATGATGTAGAATTAAAAGAAGGAAAAATATCACCAGTTGCAGAATCTTGCAGAAAGTAGGGGCTGAAGTTTAACCGGAAGCTTGCAACATTGCAGTAGATGACTGTTATTAGGACCTTCATTGGTTAGATTTGGATATAGATAATGCATAAAGTAGAGAAAAGAGCTAGTATTGGGAGTGGTGGTAGTTAGTAAGGAAGAAAGGACGAGAAGTGAAAAAAGCAAATAATATGAGAAAAACATGTTTTAGTGAAAGGAAACTAAGACCGTGCAGCCAAGGGTGTGGCTTGATTATCAATGAAGTGGGTTGAGAATCTTGAGTTCTTAGGTTCAAATCCTAGCGGAGGCAAAAACACTAGGTGATTTGAACCCATCTATCCAAGTCTTGGAATTAGTCGCGGTGCGCGCAAGTACCTGTGACTGTGGAAAGTAACAGGTACCTCATGGAATTAGTCGCGGTGCGCGCAAGTTGACAGAGACACCATGGTTATAAAAAAAATGAAAGGAAACTAAGACTTCATCTACACACGCAACGCACGTGGAATATGGCTCTATTCTACAATGGACACACATTGGTGATAGGACCAGAAAACTTGTCTTATTGATGTAGTATCCATGCTATATGATTTGGGCTTCCAAGTAATTATATTTTCTTCTCATGCTTTTGCAGCCATATCAGGTATAAAAGGTTTTCTAGTGTTCAACCATACCAGAAAACTATTGTATGTTACAATCTTTGACTATAAGATTCTTAAAAGGTGCGTGAAAAGGCTAGTGGAGAAGAACGTATGAATCCTTACAATGTTTAACCTTTTACACACCATGGAAAATGCGCCTAAACAATATCTAAACCTTTTATGCTTGATCAGTAGATATGTTTTGTAATAATAGATTTGGAGCATGTCATATGACAGCTTAATTATACTAAGTACCATTAAGTACTTCTTTCTTCATTATTTCTCTTCAAGAACTTCCACAAAAACATCACAACTCGTGATTCACAAGGAATACTTCTCAGCAGTTTTCTACTTGGAAAAAGCAGATGTTAAGAGCACTGATGTGGATGAAAAGACTGCTTTGTCTGAATATAAATTGGAACACTGGTGTACGTGTTCCCACTATCTGGGGGCATGATTGATTTAAGTGAATTTAGAGCAGTTCTAGTCCCCAAAGTACTGAGCATCTTCATTTAGGAAGTGTGTTACATCAATCCCTTCTTTAGTTATTGTACCTGAATCAAATGGGTACGATATAGGTGTAATTATTCTGTGCAGATTCTTTGAAATGTACTAAAAGTTGTCAGAAAGCTGCACATACCCATCTAGGATACCTACATGAAGTCATGAACCCGTACCGCATACGTATGTTGAGTCTAGGTAACATAGTTTTGGAACACAATCAGAAGACAGTCCTCATGGCTTTCCAGAATTTTTTGTCCTTTTTTGGACCCTAGGAAGTTTTCACAGTAGTGAAAATGAATACTAACAGGAGAAGAGATGAATAGAAATTCATCATAAGAATTTTGGGACATAGTTTCATCATCTAAGTGGATCGAAGTTGAGAAGAAACTCAAAACATCCTAGTGATTTATACAGCAAAAGTTGCAATTTTCATGATGGAACAGAAGGGAAATTTATGCAAAGAAAAATGTGGAGTTGTTAGTTCAACGACCAATTTATTATTACACTACACACATCATTGATCAGGACATATAATGCTGAAAAATCTGAAATGATGCAGTCTGACATTACCATTTGGTTTCTATAGATTTCTTAACTGTAAAGCTGCAATTAGACTGAACTGAATCTCAATGCTTCAGATTCATAATTGATGGTTTTCTCTTTTGTTCTAAAACATTGTGCACCAGCATAGACTTTAGCATCTACTTTACCACTGATGGCAGATAAATCACTTTCGTGCATATAACGACTATATATCGTACGTCCTGCAATACTTTTATTGTGTTGTCTGAGGAGTTGCATTTTCTTACCATTGCTGGTTTTTATTTGTTTGTATCCTTATGATGTACCTTTGTTTCAGATCGTAAGCCTTCTGCTCACTTACACGTCCCTTGATGTCAATGCAATTAATAACCAAAAGGAAACTGCAATGGACTTAGCAGATAAACTACAATATGGAGACCTGACTTTGTTAATTAAGGAAGCCCTGGCTGAGGCTGGTGCAAAACATGCCAGATTTGTGGGTCAATTTGATGAAGCATCAGAACTTAAGAGGACTGTAAGTGACATTAAGCATGAGGTGCAGTCCCAGCTTATACAAAACGAAAAGACCCGAAGGCGTGTTTCTGGTATTGCTAAAGAACTTAGGAAGATTCATAGAGAAGCTGTTCAGAATACCATTAACTCTGTGACTGTGGTTGCTGTTTTATTTGCCTCTATTGCTTTTCTGGCTATATTCAGCTTGCCAGGCCAATATCTGGAGACTGGTCCTGAAGCAGGAAAGGCCAGAATTGCCAATACTGTTGCGTTTCGTGTGTTCTGCCTCCTGAATGCTACCTCTCTCTTTATATCTCTCGCTGTTGTCGTCGTTCAGATTACTCTGGTTGCCTGGGATACTAGAGCTCAAAAACAAATTGTCTCAGTCGTGAACAAGTTGATGTGGGCAGCCTGCGTTAGTACTTGCGGAGCATTCCTAGCTGTTGGTTTCGTTGTTGTAGGGAAGAAAAGTTCATGGATGGCAATCACTATTACTGTGCTTGGTGCACCAATTCTTATTGGAACGCTGGTTAGCTTGTGCTACTTCGTTTTCCGACAGCATTTTGGAATATGTGGTAGTGATTCTCAAAGGCGTATCAAAAGAGCAAGTGGGAGCAAATCTTTCTCGTGGTCATACTCTGCAAATATTTCTGATTTGGATGACTACAACTCTGATGAGAAAATTTATGCTCTGTGACATTGTGGCATGTTCTATCTGAAAGAGTTTTAGTACTACATAATCACGGCTTTCCACATATCGTTAAAACCTACTCCTAACAAGTTGCTGGATCAAAATGACTTTCTACGTATCGTGGGGACGAGATATATTGAAAGTGTAATCATACTCTGTTGACACCAGTGTCCCTTTTTTGCGTTAAGATCCCATGTCATCGAGAAGGTCAACGTGATGTTTGGTCGAGATACACATGCATCAGGTATTCATTTTGAACACAATGCAAGAAAATTCCTCCTTTTTTTTTTTTTTTTTTTTTTTTGCTCATAGCGTGTGGTATGATGAATTGGAAAAGTAAAATCTGGAGCTGGTAGTTAGTTGTATAGGTTTAGCAGCTTTGCTTCAGTCCTTCAGGATGTCCATTTATATAAGGTCATCTGTTTCTAATAAATACTTTTGTGGTGTGCACCCCTTTGATGTAGAATAAGAGTCAATGTTGCTCGGACTCCCCAAAACAGCTGCCGTACCCATGGAGGATCCGATATGAACCCATCAATATTTCGGAGGAACCGAGCAACATAGATAAGAGTATGAATTGAGGTTTGTACATACTAGTGCAGGACTCTTTGAAATCCAATAAAAAGCTTGGAAGTTTGTTGGAAGAAACTATAGCATAACAAGATTTGTTTTACAGCAGCACCGTTACTATTATTTTACTGAGGCTGGATTGAGGTATGAAAATGAATAGCTATGTCTTTTCTAGCCCCGAAAGGGTTGAACATATGTTGCTTCTTGATTCTGTTTATTATTTAATTATAAGCACCTTAACACAGCTAAGAAAAGCAAATATTAAAAAATATGCAACTTGAATAAGCATGCTCTGGAAGTAACACGAGGAGCATTACAAAAGAAATCTTAGGAGGGGAGAAGGCTCTTTAAATTCCAGCCACAAAGACCTTGGTTATGCATTACCAGCACAATAAGAAGAGTGACAGAAAGTCCATTGTAAAATATTTTTATAGCCAATGTTTACACATAGAACAAAATCTCCAAATACATAAAGTCCTCATTAAGCTTATCCAGAAAACATGTTTGAACACTTAACTTAAATGGGTAAATTTTTACTACACCCCCCCCCCCCATATCAATCTCACAATATGAGGTGTTTTACACGCGCGCCATGCCAAAACCATATCAGCGTCACGTCAGAAATATTTTGTCTTTGGTAATTTTTCCTCTTTTTCTTGTTTCTTAATTTTACACTAATAATCCAAGTTTAGTGCTTGATATAACCATCATCTCTCTCTCTCTTCAATCATGAGTAAGAATTTAGATTTAACAAAATCTTAGGCTATTTCTATTTCTTCAACAAAATAATCACAATACCTACAGATACATCTCCATTTGCTTCTCCTTCCCCTTCCTATAATGCTCCTTTAATTTTTTCCATTTCATTGCCACCCATTGTTATCGACACCACTGTATTTCTTGTCAGAGATGTTAAATTACAGTGTGGTAAGTCGACAACGATGATGAATGCGAATTTCATTTTGACGATGTAGTAGCACTGGTCCTAGCTGCGGCTTCATTCTCTTGTTTCGTCCTTTACAAAGGGGGTGGAAACATTGTCACTACTAGAAATCCGGGGAAACACGACCGCAAAAAGCGATCAGAGTTGGTCGCTATTGGGCTAAAAAACGACCAAAAAGCGACCACAGGGGCCTGGTAACTATATTGATGGTCCCTAAACTAAATGGACCAATTTTTCCGGATATTGACTATAAAGACCAACTTTGGTTGCTTTATTAATTTAATAATATAAATTTGGCGACCAAAGTTGGTCTCTAAATATAAAATACGTTTTTTATTTATTTATTATTAATCATTAAAAAGCGACCAACTTTGGTCTCTAATCCAAATATTATATTTTAAAATCTGAAAACTAGAGACCAATGTTGGTCGCTTTTTTATTCAATTATTTATTTATTTTATTAAACTAGCGACCAACTTTGGTCCCTAAATACATGAATTTAATTTATTTTTTAAATATTAGCAGCCAACTTTGGTCGCTATATCACCAGAAATTTTATTTTTTTAATGAAATAGCGACCAAGTTTGGTCGCCTTTTTTAGAAATCTGGGTATATAGCGACCAACGTTGGTCGTCATTCTCCAGAAAATTATTTTTTTTAACATGAAAAGCGACCAAATAGAGAACAACTTTGGTCGCTTTTCTGTGTATTATTTTGGCAGAAACTGCCTGTTTTGGCAGCTACACCACCTGCCAGTCATACCAAAACCCTAACAAGCAACAACAACAACAATTCAAACAACAATTCCAATAACAATACCAAACAACAACCCAACAACAACAACAACAACACAAAAACAACATTAAAAGCTACATTAAAACCAAGAAAGTGTAAATTTCAATAGAACTACCAAACTAAGTTAACTCTTATTACAACCCAATGGAAAACAAATTGTATTTGTCTAGTTCAAATTGTCTAAAATTCATTCATTGTTTGGTACATCATTATCATCACCGTCTGATGAAGTTTCATCATCATCACGGTATTGAGAAGGGTCTACTTATCGATGACGGGAAGAATGATCACCGGGAGGACGGGAGGAACGACCACTTGGAGGACGGGACGAACGAGCACGGGGACGGGCAACTTCTGGCGATGATGGCCGAGACCGGGGAATCGAAAAAGATCCAGCTAGGAGATTTTTGATCTGCTCTTGCATGCTCTGGCACTGAGCGACCACGCCAATATACTGAGCATCTCTAAGCTTTTCTCTTTCCTTGGACGCTTCTAGCTCGGATGTGAGCTTTGTCACAGTCTCCCGCATAGCGGAGATGCTCTCCCCATCAAGTTGCTCGACTTGCGAGGAAGTCCCTATTCCTTGCATTTCACACCTATAGCGATGGAATGTCTTAGTAGGAAGGCCGTATACCTTCCCCCATTTTGGACCGCCTGCAACCCGCGTCCATAGTCTTTCAACATCATCGGCCGAAAGTTGGAATGGTGCGCCCGACTCATTAGGTGGCTGGCTGCGTATAAATTCCTCAGCTTCAACTCTGAAGCGATCCTATAAGAAAAAGTAAATTGAATTAGTATTTCAAAATTTAGAAAATACTTAATGAAAAGTGAAAACTTACATGTACAGTCGAGGCACGTCCCTCGACCCACCTTTCTTGATCCGTCTCTTTCTTCTTCTTCACAATATGAGTCTCCCTGAATAACTCATCTTGGTTCATCGGACGGCCCAACTTCTTTTCTTGAAAACTCATAAATTTTAATTAATAAATAGAATAGATATACTTTGAAAATTAAAATAAATTAAGCAATTACGTACCATTCTTCTTTTTATTGTCCCCTGGCTGACCGCACCTCCAGTGTGCAATGATCCTCCCTTCTCAGATGCGCGAGCTTTCTTTCCCTTTTCGCTCGTCTGTAAGAACTCTACAGTAAGCCATTGCCTTTGCAAATCATCCCAAAACTCCTGAAGCAACCAGCCAGGCTTCTGGTTCAGCTGTCTAGCTATGGAGAAAGAATGCGACAACCGCTTGCGAGCTTTGAGATTAAAATTTGCAGCCACGTCCGCGCTAT
Source organism: Nicotiana sylvestris (assembly GCF_000393655.2). Taxonomy (NCBI): domain Eukaryota; kingdom Viridiplantae; phylum Streptophyta; class Magnoliopsida; order Solanales; family Solanaceae; genus Nicotiana; species Nicotiana sylvestris. The sequence goes on from NC_091067.1 coordinate 87,371,286, forward strand.
ACTGGTGTTCCCATACACACTTGCTCTGTATTTCAAAAGTTAAATATTATATGGAAATATCATAAATATAAATAATTATACTGCTTAAAAGAACATTTATACCTTAAATTCATTGAAAATTGCCTCCTTCAGTGAGAATGGGAATTCACGCCAAGACGCATAAGGGGCATCATAAAGCTTTCTGGTTGCTTTGGTGATTATCCTCGTAGTAATATTACTCGGGAGGAACCTGCAATTTAATAAATAAAACAAATTAATATCTTAGTAAAAACTGTACAAAAAAATAAACATAAAAATAACAAATAACTCTTACCCATCACCCTCAGGGACTATGATGATCCTGCCATACTGATCATAATGCACCTCCTCGTCAGTAGCAGTAGCAGCATCATCGTCCGAAACATGTGTATCAGAGGCATGTGTGGAATGAGTAGGGGGTCAAAGCTACTATCCCGCAAGCGAAGGCCTCCAATAGGTGGAGTCGCTGATAACGATAGATATGATCCTTGTGACTGCGACATAGCTGCACGGATCGCAAGTGGTTGTGATACTGACTGCTGTGACCCGAGTGGCTGTGACCCGACTGGCTGTGACACTGATGACTGTGATCCATGTGGCTATGACATGGATCGATGCGATCCATGTGATGCTGCTGGGCGGGATCCACGTGGTAGTGAGGCAGGTGGACTGTTTGTCGGACGCACAATCCGATGGCCCTGTGAAGAAACACCCGGGGTCTACACGAAGGTGTAGGGATGGTGATGCTGTGGCAACTCAGTATAGCCATGGGGTAGAGGCTGTGGCGTAGTGATAGGCAAATCAGAAGATGGTATCGAAGATTGATGAGTAGTATCTTCTACCCTCCTCTTTTGCTTCCTAGCCTTTTCTCGACCCCGAGAACCACTACCTTCATTGTTACCTCGACCCTTGCCTGTCATCTGCATAATATAATACATATTTAGATTGAAACATATAAGGAAACTATCTATAAACGAGAGTTATCGAAGAAACCAACTTTTTAAAGCTCATCAGCGTATTCTTCCTCGTCAGAGAATTCTTCTTCCTCACTAGTTTGAGCTTCATCAGTTGATTCTTCTTCCTCGTTTTCTATAATTCTTACTTCATTTATATCAACTTCTTCCAATATATGTTCAGGATGTTCCAAATCATTTTCTAAAAGTTCGTCCACTATTTGGTGAACACTGGAGATATCGTTTTGATATGCAACATCCAATACATTCTCGACTTCGACCCTACCTACAGGCTTAGTTTTGATTACAACCCACCAATCAGACTTATTCCGCCGAAATGGATAAGGAGCATAATACACTTGCCTAACATTATGTGCAATTATGAAAGGATCATAGCGATCATACTCCCTCGTATGATTAACCTCAATTATGTTGTATTGATTGTGTACTCTCGTACCTCTTGTTGGATTTGGGTCAAACCACTTGCATCTAAAGAGAATAATTTTCTTAAATGGCCTACCTGAATATTCTAGTTCTATTATTTCTTTGAGCACACCATAATAATCAATATCTCCAACTTGGTTGCCATCACCACCTTGAACCCACACCCCACTGTTGTTGCTTTTTTTATTTTTAGAGCAACCCTCTATATGAAACTTATAACCATTCACAACGTACTTGGAATATGTTGTGACCTCAACCCCAGGTCCCCAAGATATATCTTTCAAAAATTGATTTACACCATTATTTGGATCATTTACCTACATATTGTTAACAAAATTCATAAGTTAGCATAACTTCCAAACATTGTTTACCTACATAGTGTTAGAATATTTTAAGGATATACTTACAAATTGTTTGAACCACCTATGAAATGCCGTATATACAGCATCTTGGCCAAATTGACCCACGAAGTGACTGTGACACATCAAATATTTTTAGTAGTTGCATTGAGATGTAATCACAGTAAATTTTATATTTTGATAACTATTAAATCAATACTTACTTGAGAAATGGTACTACTTCGGGACAATTTAGCAACACATGAAGTGTAGCTGACTTGAACTCCATATCACTCAAATTTCTCTTTCTACCATCCTTAGAACATCGGCCTGGTTGATTGAATATGGACATAGGCGGATATAATGGATCATTCGTAAGGTCGACTGTGTGCCTATTGGGCCTATTCCTAGCACATGGCACGTTGCTCTCAAAATAATAAGAACAAAAATGAGCAGTTTCTTTTGCAAGATAAGCTTCGCATATAGATCCTTCAATTCTATTCCTCTGCTTAACAAATTGTTTGCATTTGCCAATTGTCCTACATAATTTTAGGTTAGCCAAGAACATTCAAATAAAACAGAAAATTATATATGGACTATAATATTACCTCTCAAAGGGATACATCCATCTGCATTGAACAAACCCTCCAAGTCGTGCCTCGTGTACAAGGTGGATTGGAAGGTGTTCCATCACATCAAAAAACCCACATGAAAATACTTTTCCATCTTACCCGAAGTTACACGAATGTTCTGATCCATCCGGCATAGGTTTTCTTCCCTTAATGTGGAAGAACACAAGTCTTTCAAAAACAAACTAATCTCAATGATGGGTTTCCAGATTCTTTCAGGCAAACCAAAAAACGCAATAGGCACTAAGGTCTCCATGAAAACATGACAGTCATGACTTTTCAAATGGCTCAACTTCCCTACCTCCATATCAACTTTTTTCTCAAAATTTGACGCATAACCCTCAGGCATCTTCAATTTCGTTACACAATCACAAATCTGCCGTCTTTCCTCCAAAGTGAATGTATAACTAGCTTTGCGCTTGAATAACTTACCATTATTTGTTGTCTGCAAGTGTAATTCAGGCCGCCTGCAATATTCTTGTAAGTCCATTCTAGCCTTCGGGTTATCCTTTGTCTTACCTTTAACATCCATCACTGTGTTGAACAAATTGTCAAAATAATTCTTCTCAATATGCATGACATCAAGGTTGTGACGGAGAAGATTATCCTTCCAATAAGGCAACTCCCAAAATATACTCTGTTTGGTCCAATTATGAGTAACACCGTATTCGGGGAATCTATGCGGTAGAACTTCAGTAACTTTACTGAAGTTCTGGACCCTCTCCCAAATTTCATCACCTGAAAGTATCGGAGGTGGATAATCATATTCCAGTTTATTCTTTTTGAAAGCATTTTTCATCCTTCTAAACTCATGACCCTCAGGCAAGAATTGACGATGACAATCAAACCATGATTGCTTTCGGCCATGTTTCAAAGTGAATGCTTTACTATTTTTCATGAAGTAAGGACAAGCTAGCTTCCCAGCAGTCATCCACCCAGACAACATTCCATATGCAGGAAAATCATTAATTGTCCACATTAAATTAGCACGCAAATTGAAATTCTGTTTGGTTGATATGTCATATGTTTCAACACCATCGTACCATAATTGTTTTAGCTCATCAATCAAAGGTTGCAAATATACATCTATCAAACTTTTCGGATTACGTGAACCGGGGATAATACAATTTAAGAATATATATATGGACTAGTCATGCACAACTTGGGTGGTATATTATAAGGTGTAAGAAAGACAGGCCAACATGAATACGGTGTCGCAGATACAGAAAAAGGCGTGAAGCCATACGCACACAGACCTAACCGAATGTTCCTTGGTTCACTAGCAAAACATGGATATGTCCTATCAAAGTGCTTCCAAGCTTCTCCATCTGAAGGATGGCACATAACACCAGGTGGTCTTCTATTTTCAAAGTGCCATCTCATAGGAGGAGCAGAACTCATCGACGCATATAACCTCTTTAGCCTAGGTATAAGAGGTAAATAATGCATCGCCTTGATAGCGACCATCTTCCCGCTGGAAAGCCTCTTGAAATGAGACTTTCCGCAAAATTTACAACTGCTTAAATTTGCATCATCTTTATAATATAACATGCAACCATCTTCACAACAATCAATTCTCATTGACGAAAGTCCTAACTTAGAAACTAATCTCTTTGCCTTATAGAAATCACCAGGTAATTCGATTTCCTCGTCAACTAGTTCACGCATAAGGTCAATGAAAGAATCCATGGCTGCTTGAGAAATATTCCAATCAGATTTGATACTTAGTAATCTAACTGCAACAGACAACTCAGAGTGCGGACGTCCTTCACGTAGTGGACGACTAGCTTCCTCTAACTGTTCATAAAAATGTCTTGCTTCATCATTAGGAGTTTGTTCAACATTTTCGTTGGGCTCACCCCCAAAGTGCATTCCAAAAGCATTCGCAACCATATCATGAATTCTGGAATCACTATTTCTATTCTCCCTCGACCTACTACTTTCACCAACAACCATGTTATGAAATATCCCATGGCTACCATCCATCTCTCCATGATTAGTCCACACAAAGTAATTCGCTATAAACCCCACCATATAAAGATGAACCTTAACTTCCTCCGGTTTTCCAAACTTCATACAGTCGCACTTAACACAAGGACACCTAATTACTCCTTCTTTTATGTATGGCGAAAGTGACATTGCATGTCTAATAAAGTCCTAAACCCCTTCTACAAAATCCTCCCGCAATCCCCGCCGATTAGGATAATTCCTATTGTACATCCAAGAACGATGTCCATCTATTTAAATAAAGCAAGAACAAATTAAATTAGTTAATTCATAGCCTAATCTTTTTTTAGTTAACTAAAAGTCCAATTCATATCCTATTATTGTTGCTTCATAAAATGAAATTTAACCCCATATATAAATTAGTCTACCTAAATAGTTAATTTATTTGAACCCTAAAAGTATTAATAAGAACCCTAAAAATTGCAAATAATATATAACATGGAGAAATTGAACCCTAACATGGAGAAATGAAACCCTAACATGGAATTAACTTTGAACTAAACATAGTTGAACAAATAATATATAACTTTGAACCCTAATATATTGGAATTGAACCCCTAAAATCACTGTTTTTCGGAAAAATAAAAGAAAGGAGAGAGAAACTAACCTTGGGAGTGGAGGTCGCCAGAATTTGCTGCTGCCGTCAGGGGTCGCCTGTGGCGGGGGCGTCGTTGCTGCTGGAAGTCGGAGGGGGAAGGGGTTTTGAGTGTTAGAGGAGAAAGATTTTAATTTGGGGAATAATTTTGAAAGAATGGACCTGAAACCCGTTTTGGCTCCTGTTAAAAAAAATAGCGACCAAACATGGTCGCTATTTTGGTAGCCAAATTATTTTTGACTGTTTGACCAAAATAGCGACCAACGTTGGTCGCTATATTTGAAAATAAATAAATAAAATAATTATTTTCCTCTTTTATATATATATCCTACAAAAGCGACCAACTTTGGTCTTCTTTTGGTCAAACGGTCAAAAATGGCGACCAACATTGGTCGCTATTTTGGTCAAACAGTCTATACTTAATGCATAGTATAGCGTAACTATGTATATTATATATATATATAAGCTATATTCGATACGGTATTACCTAATACACTTATACTTAGTGCATAGTATAGCGTAAGTACATATTATATATATATAAGTTGTATTCGATATAGTATTACCTAATACACTTATACTTAGTGCATAGTATAGCGTAAGTACATATATTATATATATAAGCTGTATTCGATACAGTATTACCTAATACACTTATACTTAGCGCATAGTATAGCGTAAGTACATATTATAAATATATATATATATATATATAAGCTGTATTCGATATAGTATTACCTAATACACTTATACTTAGTGCATAGTATAGCGTAAGTACATATATTATATATATAAGCTGTATTCGATACAGTATTACCTAATACACTTATACTTAGCGCATAGTATAGCGTAAGTACATATATTATATATATAAGTTGTATTCAATACAATATTACCTAATACACTTATACTTAGTGCATAGTATAGCGTAAGTACATATATTATATATATATAAGCTGTATTCGATATAGTATTACCTAATACACTTATACTTAGTGCATAGTATAGCGTAAGTACATATATTATATATATAAGCTGCATTCGATACAATATTACCTAATACACTTATACTTAGTGCATAGTATAGCGTAAGTACATATATTATATATATAAGTTGTATTTGATACAGTATTACCTAATACACTTATACTTAGTGCATAGTATATAGCGTAAGTACATATATTATATAGATATATAAGCTGTATTCAATACAGTATTACCTAATACACTTATACTTAGTGCATAGTATAGCGTAAGTACATATATTATATATATAAGTTGTATTCGATACAGTATTACCTAATACACTTATACTTAGTGCATAGTATAGCGTAAATACATATTATATATATATATATATATATATATATATATATAAGTTGTATTCGATATAGTATTACCTAATACACTTATACTTAGTGCATAGTATATAGCGTAAGTACATATATTATATATATAAGCTATATTCGATACAGTATTACCTAATACACTTATACTTAGTGCATAGTATAGCGTAAGTATATATATTATATATATAAGCTATATTCGATACAGTATTACCTAATACACTTATACTTAGTGCATAGTATATAGTGTAAGTATATATATATATATTATATATATAGACACACACGCCCGCTTCGTAGTACTATTCATCCCTTGTATTACAAAAGTGTTAACGACTTACATTTATATTATTTACATAGTAAATACAAAAGTGATTTCTAATTTTGACCATATAGAGACCAACTTTGGTCGCTAACTGTAAATGAATTTAATTTAGCGACCAAAGTTGGTCACTAACAGTACATGAATTTAATTTAGCGACCAAATTTGGTCACTAAATTTTAATCAGATTTATTTATATTTTATATAATATTTAAATTAATAATAAAAATTATTAAACGTTAGAACTGGGTCCCACATTGGCGACCAACGTTGGTCTCTATTTCATTAAGCGACCAACGTTGGTCGCTAAGCTTTTGAATTATATTTATTTATATTTTAAATTTTTTTAAATAAATATATATTTATTAAAATATTATAATTGGGTCCCATGTTAGCGACCAATGTTGGTCGCTACCGGCTTATCCTTCAATTAGCGACCAACGTTGGTTGCAAGTTTTAAATTATATATATTTATATTTTATAAGTTTTATAAAATAATAATAAAATTATTAACAAATTTAATGTGGGTCCCACTTTAGCGACCAATATTGGTCGCTAATCTCAGTATATATTTGACCAAGTAAGTCTGACCAGTCCAGTCAACAATTTGACTAAATTTGCGGCCAAATAGAGATCAACTTTGGTCGCTAATATATTTCAAATATTTTTTTTATTATTTTCGGCAGTTTGGCGACCAACCTTGGTCGCTTTTCTTGACAGACCAAATTTGGTCGCTAATTTTTGGTCGCTTTTTCCCGGATTTCTAGTAGTGTGTGTTCAGAATATATGAATTTACCAAATTCTTTCGTCTTATAATTTAGTACATATCTGTATATTATTTAAAAAACTTTTGCTAAACTTATTAAAGAAAAGAGGTAGAAAAAAAAACGAAAACAGATCTGAAGAAGGGGGAGGGGGGGGGGAAGGGGGGGGTTGAAGAAGAGAAAAGAAAGGAGTCACCTTCTTATACGTGTGTTGCACGTGTATATTGCGTCAAATATGTTAGTTAATATTGTATTGTAAATATATATAAAAAAAATATTATATGAGACACAATTATGTAGTGTTGTATCTCCCCTATCACCTCTTTATAAATAATGTGTGTATTTTCATTCTGTCAGCTTTGACCGGTTTGTCATGATCAAAAATTTTGTTGTTGACATTAATATTCTTCTTCAATTATTCATGTGAGAAACCATGCTGCAACAAAGACTGTTTAATCTTTTAGATTGACATCGTGATTTCTGTAGTTGCAAATCACAAACATATTCAAATTATTTTTGAACGAATTGATGTGTTTTCTTAACGAAATTAGAGTCTTATTCATTTCTTTATAATTAGAAATAGTAATGATAAATCCGATTAGAATTTTGATATAGAGCTCTAATTTGTATTTATATAACAAACAAATTACAAGAGATAATTCTATGCTGGTTAAAATTGTAGATGCTGACTTTTAACAATTGAAATACATAACACTTATTCAAACATTTAACATTTAGTGAGAATAAAATAACTAGAGTAATTCATGCAAATAGGTCATATTAGGTACCCATAGCCCTAGTTGCTATTATGAAGGTTTCTTTTTTCGAACAAGATTAAATATTGGAACTCCTAACCATAATGATGTAGCTAAAAGGAAGACAATCTACTAAACTCATCACTCATGAAATTTCTATCGTGTTCATAAATTTAAGTCTCAATTCTTTGTATTCAAATTTATAACGTCGTTCAAGCTTGATCATGAAAATGCTCTCGAATAATATTGAAATTTAATTTACAAAGGCTACTTTTTTACTTCCAGTCCTTCGTAGTTATATACCCCCAACAGACAATAGAGCCAAAATAATATATGCTTGGACAAAATAAATACAAGATGTAATGTGAGAGAAAGAGAAAATACTTAACTACAAACAACTAAATATATAAAATAATAATGGAACTATATACATTAATTCATATTATTGTTCCGGGACTTCATCTTTAACTTGCTAAAGATCTCCTTAACAATATGCTCCGTTCAACCCGCTTTGGTCCTACAAATTTCAATTGATCAATTATAATATGATTAAATACAACCAAATTAAATTTATTAATACCTTCACTCATTAGATGAATCTTACTAATTTGGTTCTGTCACACTAAATTTCACAAAGATACAATCCATTCCGAATAAATATATCAAATAACCTAATCTCAAACATTGAATTAAATCAGCTGAATTGAATGACAATTACACTAAAAACACATCCCACAAACTATAAACACTCCAACTAAACATAAATCTTGTGTTTTCATTAATATGCAAGATATATAGAAAATAAAAGAATTTAGTGCGTACTACTATTGAAATAGAAATAGTTTGGGCGTACCTTAAAAAAAATTAAAAAAATAAAAGAATGTAAGGACTTCAATTATAAATCAATATTATTATCAGTATTAAATATGCCTCGCATGAGCAAACTAAAGGCTTCAGCATTACTCGCAATAACATTATTTTTCAAACTCATCAACACGGAGAAGAACAATGTAATAATTTGCTTCCTTTGGAGATGCTCTATCAAGACTCCGTCGAAACCATCAATTAGGACCTTCGTGGGGGAAAAACCCTAGGGTGAAGGACAAAAACAAAAACAACGACCAAGTAGATTGAACATTTTCATTAAATAGAGCTAGAGAGACTCTCATCCATCACTACAAACAATCAATGGAAAATCCACCCAAATTACCTAATATACCACCGGATGACACTGTCATAGAAGAAGACACGCTACAATCCCACTCTTACAAGGAAATGCTCCTAGATAAGCAAAATACTAACACAAGCTGACTACTTCGCTTCAGAACTAGAATACACCAAAACGCAACAAAAAGGAAAGGAAACATCAGGTCATATCCTACTTTCTCAAGAGGATAAAAACATGTTATATGAACCATGGCGTTATTCAGTCATCATAAAGCTTTTTGGAATGCGAATGCAACACTATCTCCTCCGATCTAAATTAGATGATTTATGGAACCCGTCCGAACAGTTGATCTTGATTGACCTAGGCTGAGATTTTTTCATAGTCAAATTTGGTAAGGAGGAAAATCTAGTGAAATCCATACAAAAAGGGCCATGGTTCATCTCTGGAAGTTTCCTCTCAGTCAGAAGATAGGAACCAAAATTCATTCCACAAGAAGCGACACTATCCTTCACTACAATCTGGGTAAGACTACCATAATTACCCGCTGAATTCTACGACAAAGAGGTTCTAGAAAAAGTAGGCAGAAAACTGGGGAAACTACTAAAAATTGATACGTGCACCTCAGCCACTCTCAGAGGTAGATACGTAAGAATATGTATACATGTACCCTTGGAAACACCAGTTGTTACCTCAGTTACAATAGGGGACTATAAACAGTTGGTAGTCTATGAAGGAGAAAATGTACTATGCACTGGGTGTGGAAGGATAAGGCACACTACAAGAGGGTGCTCGTACCAACAAAAACAACATCAAACAACAAATATGCAAGACAACACAGAGTGCTCAAATACAAAACCAAACAGTGATTCAAGCCAAACACTAAACAATGAGGAAGAAGAGGAATGGAAAGTCATCTCTTTCCTCAAAAGGCGTAAAAAAGAGAACAACACGCAGCAAAATGAAGCAACAGACAAGAGTAGAAAGGGCAAACCACTAGCAACTCCAGATGGCATCAAAATAAAAATGTTCGATGCTACATCCGGTAAGTTCCTTGAAACTCAAACTTTCCAAAACATCTCTAAATCTAACCCTTTACAGGATATGGATCGGGCCCAACCCATTAATACAAGATACAACAAGCTGAAAAGCAAGTTACAGCTGGACAACCCATAAGAGAAAGGCCTAATGCAAGCGTTAAAAGGAAATCGGGCCCAGGGAATGCACAACAACACTCAAATATTGGACAGGGGCCCACAACACAAATAAAAACCAAATCGAACCCCACACTCAATAACCCAAACCAAACGGACACTACCCCATCCCATAAGTCAACTAAGCCCAAAGGCCAAGATGAAAGCCAAAAAGTTCAGACTGGGCCACCTCCCACCCCTGCAAAACTAGACTCCATGGTAGCCCCAATCATGACTCCTTCTACACTACGTCTCCTTTACCAACACTAACTGGAAAAAACCCCTCCATGAAAGCTCAAGAGCCAAAGCTGAAAAATCAAGAAATCCTAGGTGATTTGACACAACCCATAAACTCAACCGGATTTCACAATAATCTCATTCTCAGTGTATCAGACACAAACTCCAAAACATTAAGCATGTCTGTCGATCCAAATCCACAACCCCCAAAAATGGTTGATTACCCCGATACTCTACCTTTTATTACTAATCCAAAAATGGGCAGACAAAAGAAACCCAAAAATGGAACCCAATACCAACCCCCCAATATTCCTAACCTCTATCCCACCACCACCGGACCACCTACCAGCGTCATGGTTGGAATTGGCCCTCCATGGACAAGCTCTATGCTACAATTTTCAGTTGGGTGATCAACTGATCTCTCTAATCATACAGAACCCAGCACATCTAGCAAGGGTAACTGCAGAAGCCCTAAACAGGGGTTTGGGGATGCTTGGAACACAAATGTGGCAGACATTTATGGCCCAGACCCACCCAACCCACATGCAACAGAATAGTGATTCATCTGTCCACGACAAGATACAACAGATATTCAACAGCATCCCGTTCTTCCTAGACCCATCAGTAGAGGACCCCTATGCAACCCCTCAGTTCAAAATCCTCCAACCGAAATCATCCCAGAAAACTTCACCTTCAGTGCAAGAGAACCATCAGCAACCACCCCAGGAGAAGCAACACCAATCGCCTCTGGAGAATATCTCCAAAGGAATATCAACAGCCCTGGAGCTACTAAGGAATCGCGAGGAGCCAATGGATCAGGAAGCAACCCTAATCGACAACCTAGTGAGGGTGGATTCACTATGGATGGAAGTAGTAAGAGCTGTGGAGTTTAGTGTGGAACACAGCGAGACCTTGATACTCCTTTGCCCAAAGAACCTAGTTTGATGCGGAATGAACTTCTCCTCTCACCAGAGTCAAGGTACACTCAAACCCTTTCTGACATTAACCCCAGTGATGACATCCCAACAATCTCAACACAGGGGAAGAGAAGCGATGCAACCCCAGGGCAGGACAATACATCAACGAGCAACAACCCTTCGTCACTGAACCCTCTAATGAATTCATAATATGGAATGTTAGAAGGGCAAACAGTGCGGAGTTTAAGAGGCATTGCTCAGAAATGGTCAAGATGTACAAGCCTGTGATGTTGGTTCTCCTGGAGACCAAAATGGCTGACCACAAAAAGCTAACTGAAGAGCTTCAATTCGACATGCATATCTAGTTCCCTGATATAGGCCACTCTGGAGGTATAGTGATAATGTGGAGGGATTCTTCCCTCCAAGTTGATGAAGTGGCAGTAAATTCTCAGGGTATCCATGCCATGGTTAAGGTATTACCTTTAAACCCCCTTGGTTTTTTTTCTGCAATTTATACTAGCAATCACATTGAGGATAGAAAAACCCTCGTGGATAGCTTAGTTGATATCTCCAATAATCACAGAGGGAGTTGGTTTGTGGGTGGAGACTTCAATGAAGTCCTGAAAGCAAGAGACAAGTTTGGGGGAAACCCTATAAACACCCACATAAGTAACTCTTTTTGGAATTGTATCAACAATTGTCACCTTGTATACCTAGGATTTAAAGGTAGTAAATAAAATTGATCAAACAAGAGGTACAAAAATAAGTCTTGTCTAATCCTAGAAAGAATTGATAAGTGTCTTGCTAATAACCAATGGATAAATGAACACCCTAAAGCTAACATTACTCACCTCCCCAGGACCCATTCTGACCACTGCCCCATGCTTGTCGATCTAAGCAATAACAGTCACATTCCTCTCAATAAACCTTTAGGTTTGAATTAATGTGGTGCAACCACCCTCTATTTCAAAACCTAATTAGGGATTCTTTTAAGCCTGATTCTACCCTAATCCCTTCCACCATTTTGTTCAAGTATAATGCTCTCAAGTGGAATAAACATACCTTTGAAAACATCTTCCACAAAAAGAAGAGGTTGCTAGCAAGGATAGCGGGGATTCAAAAATCCCCTCATTATCCCACTAGCACCTCAATGCAAACCCTTGAAAGCAACCTCATTGAGGAGCTTAACTCTATCTTGAAGAATGAAGAGGACTTTTGGAAAATGAAGTCTAGAATACAATGGCTCTCAGATAGAGATGCCAACACAAAATTCTTCTACACCTCTACTCTAAATAGAAGAAGGATGAACAAAATCATTTCCCTCAAAGATGACTCAGGTCAGTGGTTGTTTGAGCCTGGGGAAATCAAGCAATCAATCTCAAAGTTCTTCCAAGAACTTTATACATCATCCCTCACTCAATCACAGAATGGCTTGTCCTCCACTGAAATCCAGGGGCATTGCCTCTCTCAGATTCAACAAATAACAATTGGGATGGCACTTAGGGATAGTGAAATCAAAAGTGTCATATTCTCCTTCAAGCCTTTCACAACTCCTGGACCTGATGACCTTCATCCTTTCTTCAATCAAAAATACTGGGACATAATGGGTAAGGATGTCATCCAATTCTGCAAAAACTGTTTCTCCACATCAGTTATGAACCTAGTCAGAATGAAACCCTCATGTGCCTCATTCCTAAATGCCCACAAGCCTCAATGATCAAAAACTTTAGGCCCACAGGCTTATGTAATATTGTCTACAAGACAGTAACAAAAATCATTGTTAATAGAATCAAGCCTTACCTCCCTCATATCATTAGGCCTAGTCAGGTTAGCTTCCTCTCCAACAGGAAAGCTTCAGACAATGTCATTATAGTCCAAGAATAGATCTCTCACTTTGGAAAAATGAGAGGCAAATCCTCTAACATGATTCTAAAGATTGATCTGGAGAAGGCTTTTGACATACTAGAGTGGTCTTTCATTAAGAAAACCCTCCATGCTTTCAAATTCCCACACACAATCATCAAACTCATCATGTCATGTGTAAGTTCCTCCACCATCTCTATAATTGTTAATGGAAAGCAAACCAATCCTTTCATACCCACTAGGGGCATCAGACAGGGTGATCCCCTATCTCCTTACCTGTTTATCCTATGTATGGAAAGACTTTCCATAGACATTGACAATAATGTCCTCTAGGGTGAGTGGCACCCCATCAACATCAACAGAAATGGCCCTAAAATATCTCGCCTTTTCTTTGTTGATGACCTAACTCTTTTTGCAACAGCTAACCAAGCCAGTTGCAACACAATCATGAATACTCTCAACTCTTTCAACTTGGCATCTGGGCAAAAGATCAACCTTACCAAGTCTAAAGTCTGTTTCAGTGCAAACTGCCAACCCCATAAAATGGAACTAATCTCAAACACCCTTTCCATAAAAGCTTCAACAAACTTTGGAAAATACATGGGCTTCCCAATCTTCCACAAAAGATCCACTTATAGTGATTTCCAGTTCATCACTGACAATCTCCACTCTAAAATGGCTGGATGGAAAACAACCATGCTAAACATGACTGGGAGAACCACATTGACAAAAGCATTTCTGAACTCAATCCCAAATCATGTAATGCAATACATCAAATTGCCAGCAAAAACAACCAAAGAGATTGATAAAATTCAAAGGAATTTCATCTAGGGCACAACTGTTACTAAAAGAAAGATGCATCTAGTCTCCTAGGATATAGTCAATATGCCTAAGGATAAGGGGGGCTGGGGATTCAGAAAGCTGAATTGAAAAACAAAGCCCTTCATTCAGGACTTGCTTGGAGGCTATACCAAAATCCCTCAGCCCTCTGGGCAAAAACTCTGATTGCAAAACACTGCAATTAGAGGATCCCCCCAAAAAAAGCCAAGTCTCACACATGGCAATGCATCCTAAAAGGGTGGGAAACATGCATGAAAGCTAAAAGATGGGTAGTGCATTCAGGAAACAGAGTCAATTTCTTCAATGATCCTTGGATAAACAACCTCCCAGTTATAAGGTCCCTCATAGAAGGTCCCCTGACAAGAGAAGACATGACCAAAACTATTGCCTCTGCTCATCATAATGGAACTTGGGATCTCTCTACACTCTCTTTCACCATTCCCCAAAATATCCAAAATTCCATCTATAACACTTTCATCCCACCCAACCCAATTAAGAAAGATAGAATGATCTAGGGAGCCTCCTCAAATGGAATCTATTCCACAAAATCTGCCTACTCACTCCTGGATTCTTGTCAACACCAAAGACAAGAAAACATGACCCATAATTTTTTGTGGATCTGGAAGCTGAAAGTTTCTAAAAAGATTCAATCCTTTTTTTGGCTACTATTCCATGACATGCTCCCTACTGGAGCCTTTCTCCACCATGTTGGAATACAAACAGACCATATGTGCAACCTGTGTAATCAGGCAATTGAGACTTCATCACACATCTTTTTTGAATGCACTAACTCCAATCTCTTCTGGCAAGAAATCATCTTACAAAGCACAAAATACAACAATACTCCTATACCATCCTTCACTACTAGGGATTGGCCAACCACATGGACATCCCTCAAGAAAGAGCATTATAACAGCATCATCACTTGGGAAGAGCTTCTCCCTTTCTGCTTCTGGCAAATATGGCTCACAAGAAACAACAATCTCTTCAATAATAGAAAAGAAAGGGTAGACTCAAAAAGTGCTATAGCTAAGACTACTGAATATGTTACAATCATGTTAAATAAAGAACCCAAAATCAAAATAAATATCTCGGTAAAATGGAAACCATAAAAAAAAACAACTATAAGCTCAACACTGATGGAGCTGCAACAGAAAATCCTGGAAGGGGAGGACTAGGAGGAGTCTTCAGAAATGCAAGTGGAAATTGGGTACTTGGCTATATGGGTTCCATCCAATACACCACTAACACTCATACAGAATTGCTAGCCATTTTGAAAGGGCTGCAACTTGCAGAAGAAAGGCAGTTAACTCCTTTGGAAATAAACACTGACTCAACAGAGGTAATTAGAATGATAATCAATGGAAACCTCCCCTTTGACTCACTTATTTATGAATGCAGGTCAATCGTCCAAAGACAAGGCGCCGTGGTGGTGAAGCACAACTACAGGGAGACCAACAGAGTTGCTAATACGCTGGCAAAGGAGGGCACTAACAGGAATTTTTTTGAAGATATTTTTGTAACAACAGTTCCTCCGGTGTTTGTCAAGCATGTATTTTGGGCAGACATGACAGGAACTGTGTTTGAAAGACAAATTATGGATTATAATATTACTAACGATATCCTGGTAGTGGGGGATTTGATATATCCACCCACAAACATTCCATCTGTAAACCCTAACGGGTAGTTTGTTAAATTATAAAATGCATCCAGTTTTAACCCAAAAAAAAAAGGACAAAAACAACAAACCTAGTTAGTTTAAATAAGAAATAGTTTATAAACTTTAAATTTTAATTGATTTTAAAGTCTTTAAATATGGTAATTTCTTATATATTTCAAATAAGGAAAGGCTTAATAATTAAAATTGTAGTTGATTTCTAAGTTTTAAATATTAGAAAAATAATTAAATAACAATTTTATCTAGTATGAAATTTATTTTTAAAGGGTAAAAAAGGCAAACGATATTTTGCTAAATGCCTTCGTGCTTTAATAGTGTAGATTATGTTATACGCTTAATTATTTTTTTTCTTTTTATCTTTTTGCCACATCAGCTATTAGGATGGAATAAAATTCACTCACAATGTTTTTAGGAGGGTAAAAAATTAGCTGTTTAGTTTAAGTGTTCAAACATATTTGCTGGACAAATTTAATTGGGTCTTTATGTATTTTTCCTAAATAATATGTATTCTTATTTTAATTTAACTGATAAAATTAAATTATTTGATTTAGAATAAATAAAGGAATGCGGATAAATCTTTACCCTCCATTCATGCACCAAGATTGATCACACAATTAATTAAGGAGTTTTGCGTGATATAAAATGACAATGGTTGATTAGTGGGATCTTAAAAAAATTATATACTTTATAATCTGGCAATTTTCACTTTCAGCAAGTAGGCAACATTGAATCTAAAATATTTATCTTTCAGTTGGATCGCAATTGCTTAAATATGTTGGAAGTCCCAGAGATAACTTTGCAGAATAAATTCTTTCATGGCCTGGCTCGTGTTTTGAGGGAATAAAATATAATACGTGATCTGTCCATTTTTATATTCACAGGGATGTTGGCCTTTCAATACTCTCTATCCAGCTTTAATTGACACAATTAAACTAAAATAATTCAGCTATATACGTCAATCAACGAAGCCTCAAACCCAAAACAATTGGAAAGCGTTCACGAATCCTCTGTTACATATAATTTATAATATCCAATATCAAAAAAATTGAGAACTACTATTTTAAATATAATGCTTTATGCAGTACTTTATTACTTAAAGTCCCACTACAAAATCGAATTAGTTGTCAAGGTTTAAGTTCAAATATCAGAAATTTTGATATCAAAACAGTCGACTGACAAGTAAAATGGGAAGATATGAGTATTGAAAACTCAACTACTTGACGGAAACAACTGCACTTAATATTATTACCATCAAAGGACCGTTTCAATATACAAAGATAAAACACCATGAATCTGTAGCTCAAGAATTTGCAGGTCCAATTAATAAATCCCAGAAAAAGACGAGGCATAAATCATTTACAAGTGCAAGATACACATAATTGAATCATATGTACTTGTTTGCCCATATGGTATTCAACAAAAACAATAGAACCACATGGGCAAACTTCTCCACTATATTTTCACATTGAAAAAGGAATACCATCCACATCCAAGCTTAGATTAATATTCATTCCCCTCTTCCAGCCCAACCCTCATGATCTTTCGACAAATTAAACTAACAGGATATACAATTTACAACTAATGGCAGAGCTCAACCAAGCTTTTGTTGAAGCACAAGACAATAAATGAAGTCGCTCTATGATCAGAGGAGCAGAAGAAACTGTCAAAGCTGCAACTATCCCGGGCCTCTATATGATGATCTTGAAGGAGGTCTATTCAAGTCTGATGCTGGAGCCGGTTGCTCAGATTCTTCCAGTATTTGTGCCTCCTGGACAGAGAGAGTTAAAAACTGAGATTTCACACCCCAACAGAAAGTTCGGAAAAGATGTAAAAGGCATATGAATGTTCAAAAGAAAAGGTTAAAATATCAAAAGTTGTTAGCTCACGCCATGGTTCATCTTCACACCGGTCATACAAAGTTCCCATGATTTTATTGACATCTCAACCGAAAGACCTATGTATTAAGGTCAAAATTGGCATCCAACTGAAAAAATGGAAATGCCAGTGTATATGCTTTATTGGTTTATTGCTCTCCCATCCTGAACTATTCCCATCCTTATCATTGTCTCATTCATGAATTAGATTCTTTCTTGATAAAAAATGAATAGAATAACAGAACAAACTCATGTATCCCAAGTTTGTCTTTGAGGATTATATGAAACTGCACAGAGACCTCGTATTCCAGGCTAACGACTCCAGGTCAGAACCAAAGAAGGCAACAGAAACCAGTGTCAACTGTTTCAAATCGCGTCAGACAATTTTAATGTAGTTTAACATCTGTAAACTATTTGTTTTGTCTGAATGGTTGATTAATGCCTATGAGTAATTCTGAAAGATACTAATTTGTTTTCTGTGATTGGTTTGTAATTTATAAACAATTTGATGTAGTCATGTCTGATACTGCTTTTCTACTTGATATATCAAGCACTTAGTGTTCTACCAACTGTGGTATGCTTGAATTAGTTTTAAGAATTTTAATATTTCAAATATTTTTCTAATTTCCAGAATTTTGTGAAATCTATATATTAGGTAAAGCATCTTAATGCAGGACTCAAAAAAATTAGTCTGCACTGGTGTAAGCATCTTAATGCAGGACTCAAATTGTATAAGCAAATTAAGAAGATGGTATGAAGCACAGCAAACCTTCGTTGATGAAGTAGAACTAAAACATGAGTGTGTCTGTGACTTTAAATGCAAGCGATGTTGATGCTGAATCTGCATAAAGTGCTGCAGTCTCGAAGAAAAATTTATTCCATTATGAATATCATAAGAACTTTCATTCAGGTTGCCATCCTCGGGAAAATGGGATCCACCTTCCCCATGATTATTTTGAGAATAAGGACTCCCAGATGAAGTTCGTCTTAATTGTTCTTTCTTAAAGGAGTATGAAGGCACAGTTTTCAACCTAGTACGAAGAATCTTAAATGCTGCACTTTGCTGCACGAAATTGACAAGAAAATGTTTTAGATTAGACAAACAAAATCACACGCATATAAACCATGGGATGTCCAAGAGTAGTTCTGGATATTTAGCATCCAACAGTAATCAGCATGCTCTCACAGCACACACCATGTCAGATAGTTAAGTAGGAATGACGATGACAAGAAAAAAGAAAGGACATGTCTGCTATACATCTACAAGTGACTTTCATTAGCACTTCTCGAATTCAGATTGTGCTCAGATAGGAGAATTAATCGGCATCATTACCTGGGGTAGCAGCATCAGTAGACCATACAAGGCTTTTAACAACCATATGTATCTTCCAGGTTCAAGAAGCTGCAAGGAAATAACCATTAAGATGCTTCAAAAAAAGTTTTTAAGAAAAAAGACAATTAACTTGTACATGACATCACGAACAAGAACATGAGTTTGATCCAATTAACTCTAGCTTCTATATAACCAAAGACAACTAAAAAAAGAGTTCCACCTGTTACAACATGAGTTTTCAACTCCAATTTGTTCTTTCTTTTTTCTTGTTCATTTGCCAGGCAGGTAAATTTTTGCAAGTCTTTTGAACACTTTAAAAAGTACTTCTCGGAACCAAAAACGAATGTAATGCACTTAATCCTAAAGGCTAACAGAAAAAAAAATGTATTTTCTTTTTTCCTCAATCTCAATTGCTCATCATCTATCACAAAATAATTTGCCAGAGCACCACTACTATGATTGTACCATATAAAGGGAACAACTCATGCATCTTGAAATGGGTAAAAGAGAAATAGGTTGACAAGAAATGGACATTGGGTCTAACTCAACTCCAACAGCTAGCTCATGAAGTGAGGATTTTCCAAGACCAAATAAAGAGACAACAACCCATTTCCTCAACCTATTTGGGACAATATAACAACCCCACTTCCTCCTCCCTGGCACGCCCAGGCTTGGTTAACTAGAGCGTGATAACATGACATAGGGACCCAACATTGGTACCAAGAACAAGAATGGGTCTAGTCAGAAAAGTAACTTAAAGTACTAACTACTTCTGGTGATCGGAGACAATAGAAAATTGGATGGGTTGCCTCGGAATGAGTAGACAACCCTTAAGGAGAAGAGATCAGCCTTTGAAGATACCCGGAAAAGTCTTCACGCGCCTGCACGTTAACCTGACGCACTTGCTGGAGCAAGACCTTCAGATGGATCCGCGAGCGATGGAGTCTGACGGAGCAATACGCTAGGGTTTGCTCATCAGAGGGTGACGAAACTTGTGGTGGCTTTAGAAATGTTCTACGTTTAGAAATGAATCCAATGTTCTACGTTTAGAACTCAATAAAAGGAGAAATACTTCAAAATACCTGCAGTCTGAGGTAAGCAAAGGTCGGGGTCTCCAGAAGGTGGATCAATTTGTCTAGTTGGACTAAGAACTTGACATTGATGTCTTCCTCGACCAAAGATTGAATAACAGAACTTGCATGCTGATATGCCTGTAATGCAATCCAAAAAAAGACATGGACCCACATTGATATAGTGCAATATAAAACGAGCAACGGCTTGATAGAGCCATGAGAAAAATTCAGTCTTACCTGAACTAACAGGCAAAGGCTTATTATTGCCATCGGCGAATGGCACCATGATGCATACAAAGAAAGAAATAAGTCTTTCTCGGCAGCATTGATTAATGATTGTTTAAGAAGATTTCGGAGGTGGGACAATTCGGATGAAGTAAGTAAAATCAAATTTAAGGCCTGAAACAAAAAAGAAGCACACACAGGTTATGGAAATTTACAGCGTTAAAACATATATCAATTCTGAGACACACTGTCAAGCATAGTCAAAAGACTGAGCTGGACAGTTCTTTGATACCAATAATTATTACTCCCTCTGTTCTATTTTATTTGACAATCTTTTCTTTTTAGTTTGTTCCAAAAAAATGACACCTTTCTATATTTAGAAACACTTTTATTTTACCCGTAATGTCATGATTTTATAGCCTCATAAATGCCAGGTTCACATAAAATGAAACGGAGGGGGTAATAGTTAAGTCAAACGAAGCCTAATATCTCTCTGTCATTGCATTATTTCAAAACATTTAGCATAGTCAGTCTCATGTGAAATGATTAGAATAAAACCTGAACCATGATAGATGCAAACTCCAAATCTGATTCCCCTTCAAGTATTGTGGACAGTTCAAGATAAACTCTTTTAGCATCCAGAAGTACACATAGCCGACGAACTATTAAAGCTCCACGTCTGAAAGGAAATTAAAACACTAAGATCGGGTAGCATACAGCAAACATAGACACATTAAAAGTTGAACAAACAATACTTACTTCTCCAGGAGAGAGTAATCAAGCTGAAAGTTGTGAACTAGGAAAACAACAAGCTGGCGGAAGTATTGTGGATCTTCAGCTATGCATGCATGCACCTCAAGCACCAAAAGCACTACCTGGCAGAAAATTACGAGAAAATTTTGATGGAATCAGTTTGAAGGATGTGCTGGTCCATACAGAGATGATATCGTTGGCAAACTCGGCGGAAAAACTCTTCAGAATTTTTTCCCATACACAACTCATTAGAATAGAAACTTTACCAATCTGGAAAAAAAAAGGGAAAATAGAGTTTTAACCCCATCGACCAAAAAGGAGGAGCAAAAGAAAAACTGAAACAGGATAGATGACAGTTTATTTCAATCTATAGCTTATTTGGTCAAGTAAAGGTCTTTATACTTAAAGCTCAAAAATGTTCTTCATTGATTTTGATAAGTCAAAAAGTTCCAGCAACATCAATCAGAAGTAACTGAAGTCAATTCCAAACATAACCATTTAAACACCCACGAACAAGCGGAAGATGACCATTCATCAAAATCTTCTTTTTCTCTGAGAATAAAAGTTGAGTTAGGTAAGGAAAAAGGTCCAAAGAGAATCCTCTATCAAATAAGTAGCCTACTATGTTTAATCATGCTCATTTATTTCGGAGTCCATATGAAGAATATTTAGAGTCATGAATGATTATACTTGCATTTATTCCCAGGATAGTCATGGAACGGAACACAGACACAACATCCAAATTTTACATAGATCAAAAGGCCATAGTCCAGTTAGACCACCAGCAAATGGTCTAGTTATCATGCAAAGAAGCAAACAGTTACGAATCCAGAATGTACTAAAATTCCATTAAACATGGGTTTGAGGAAATCAAGAAACTAGGATGACTACAATGGCAATAATCTCAAAGATCAAAAAAATGAGGAAAGAACAATTAGTTGGTGCTACATGGTAAGGAAAGGAAGTTGTAAAGCTAAACTTTGCAGGGGAACTATGCCAGAGGAACCAAACCAGTGCCATAGCCCATATACCCAAGTCAAAATAAAGACTCAAAAGCTAATAAATGGCTCATAGAATCCCTAAAGAAACACAGTCTGCTGCCACAAAAAGCTGAAAGACATGGATATATCTGTTGGTCCAATCAACAAAAGTGCAGCTATACATAATTGTTTCAAGCAGAACGACATTTGGACAATTAGGGTTAAATCAGTGAGACATCAAATTTAAGTATAGTAGCAGAAAATACCTCGTCGGAGGGATCTGAGAGTGCCTTCAAAAGAGTGTCGAGGACATCATTCAGAAAAACTAAGACCTGTTCCCCCAAAAATAAATAGAAAAAATGAGATGGTCAGTCATCCTTCCAAAGTTTAGAAACCAAATAAATGTAGATCACGGCAGCAAATATTGATTGACTGATTATACATGTTCTTCTCAAAATCTGAGTAATGAACTTAACCCATATTGGACATAATATATTACTTCTAAAAGAAGGACTAAATATGAAAATGATATTTCGAATTTGTAATATTTACTCCAAATCCATGAGGCAACAACTTTATGTGATAATAATATTCTAAGCAATGAGCACACTGGTATACCTCAAAATGTACATGTATACAAAATATTATCAGCTACTAATGACGAGCTTTTACTTAAACAGAATAAGACATTAACAGATGAAACTATGATACAAAACAACCATATAGAGAATGTTGATCTGTGCGCAAGAAACCTAGTATAGGAGATACTGTGGCTGTGGAACAATTGCACCTCCACAACTACATATTTGTGCTAGATAAAATAGATATATGATTTGTCTAATGTTGAATAATATCCAACTTAAAGACTTGTAATCCTCTTACACTATAACTCTGACAATCTAACATGAAAGAACCTGATATCCCAAGTTCAAATCCCAGCTATAAGTTTCAAAGTAAGCACAGTGTGCTCCAAACTTGGTGAGTAGGTCTATTTGGAACCTATGCTTGAGGGTTGTAGTAGCAAGTAGACCCCCTTATGGATTATTCAAAGTGCACAAATAAATCTGAACCATTGTCATCTAGAAAAATTCTAACAAGAACTATAAAAAGCAAGGAACAGAGGCTTCTCCTCCTAAGCCATAGCACGGCCACTCCAATGTTACATAGGCAGATCCAGGATTTGAAGTTTATGGTTTTGGAATGGTACTGAACTCATAGATCATGTGAATTACTGGGTTCAGAATTTAATATTTGTACATGTTTAGTAGATTTCTTAACTCATACACAGTTGTTTGAGCCAAAGTTATTGGGTTCGACTGAACCCGCATATTGTGCACTTGCCCCTACCGATTGATTCAATTTGCCTAAATAAACATGTTGTTAAACAAAGAAATTGTAGGTTCAATGATGATGAGCGTTCTTTTGTAAAAATATCATGACATTATTCATTAAACAAGCATCCACCAAAACACGAACTAGCAAGGCTCCTAATAGTCCTTTACCTTTAGGGACCATTTGGTTCACGGGAATAGGTGGGTTATCCCATTATAAATTTTGGGATTAAATTTATGCCGTGTTTGGTTGGAGGTATTAGCTAAAACCAATATTATGTTTGTACCAAAATCTTGGTATAACTTATTGCATATAGAAGGCGGGATTGGTTATCCAGGTTATAATCCTAAAGCTATAATCCTACAATATCCTGAATTTGAACCAAACGACCCCTTAGTATGTAGTTCAGTATGCTCTTAGTACCTCTTCATCACACAACATAAACAAAACTTCACTGCCTATACATAGGTGAAATAGCCTAAGTAGTACACACTCAAACAAGTTCCAAATTACATAACCTTCAAGTTGGTGAGAGAACGTGGTCATCAAGCAAAACAATAAAGGAGACCATGATCCAAGTGCTTGTCTTTACCTCTGACCGATGTCTATTTAGCAGGGTTGACATCCAGCGTAATGCTTCAATACGTGTTGCCTCCCGTTCATTTGACAACTGCCTGATAAACAGAATACATAAAGGTAACCATAAATTTTGAATTGCATGCATTGTGCAAACCATTTTAGTCAACAACAGTGAATATCAACATCTCAAAACTTCTGTGAACTTGTTAAATACCAGATTTCCCTATATAAGTAACTTCATACCTCCTAGCAATGGAGAGAATTGCTCCTACATCAAATCCCTCAGCTGGGTCGGCCTTGATTCCACGAAGTTCTTCATTCGTTTCACGTGCAACCTAAAGGCCAGAACAACAGAAGATAAAAGTGGAAAAAAAAAAGAAAAACAAGGAACACAAAGAAGCAAGAACAATGAAGAGAAGGTGGGACTAGAAGGCGATAAATTTAAGTACCAAAATAAAAGAGGCTTCCACTTACGACTCTTATTTTCTCTTCTTTATCAGATATACAAGGCAAAATTGCACCCAGAATGTCAGCATAATAAGGGACAAGTTGGTCTCCACCCAGTTTCACAAACTCATTTATCTGCAGAGCAAATAGTCTGGTTAAATTGATTGACAAAATAAACCAATTAGATTAGTTAACACCAATGAAACCCAAGCCAGAGCAGATAGAATTCCCGTCAATAGATGGCAAAGCATTCAATTACATGATGCACAAGCAATTACGGATGTCAAGGTCCTTACCCAAGTGACAGCAGTCAGCCGCGTAAATTCATCCTGTGAACCTGATCTTTGAACCAGTATCTCAGCCATGCGACCATAATCTACAGACTTCAAGATCAGCATTGTTCAAGTTAGAAGAGTTACAAAAAAGATTTCTTTTCAACAAATTATATATGTTTAATTTCTTATTTTTGTTTCTGATTTTTTAGGGGAAAAAATATAATCTTATTTGGAAAGGATTGACAAAAATAAAACCGGAGGAAAAGATACCTATATTGCATACAGATAGAGATCCATTACACAAGTACTCAAAAAAAAAACTAATACAGCGAGCCATATCTGAAACTAGACATACCGATACCCACATATCTCTCACTTAACACCTCAACAATGCTGTTAGGAGAAAGAAAATCACAAGTTATGATTTTCTTTTTTCTTTTTCTTTGTTTTCAGGAATCTCGCCACTCCTTCATTAGAACGCTTAACATACCATGCATGGAAGAAACCTTACTGGAGAGTTCTTAATCTCTTGTAGAAACTCTGAAAGTGCAGAATCAGCTTGTTGCCGTATTTCATGGCTGGAATCACTCAACATATTAAACAATCCTGCAGTTTATCATGTCAAATAAGACAACATGCGGAAACAGAACATTCAACAGCACATCTAGAACTTTTGAGCTCAAAACATAAGCATTTACCATCAAGAAAATCAGGAAGAAACCCGAGCATATCAATATCTGGAACACTGTCTAGAACCGTGATCCAACCGACGAGAAACTGGCGGACATAAGGGTTGAGGACATTCATTCTCTCTCTCAATAATGGAATAAATTCTTCAATGCTGAGTAAGAAACGTTATGTACCATCAAATCTATCAAATAATACTTCATCAAACTGAAAACTCAAATTGACCCCAAGTATGAAGATATCGCTAGTAGAAAACACACCTAAATTGATCGCAATCCGTGACAATGTCCTGCATCCCAAAAAAGTTGCAAAACAATGTTACCATTTAAGATTGATCAATCAAAATATCAAACTTGCTAAAAAGCTTTTATCAAAACAACTATTTGCCAAAAAGGAGAGGGGTAACTCCACCAAAATGAATTTGTGGATAACGAGAACATAAAAAAGAAGGGGAAAAATAGAGAAAGAGAGATCTTCTAACTGTAACAGAATACCAGCAATAACCCCTCCAGATAACCACAAATACTCTGACTGAATACCAGCAATAATCCCTCCTTATAACCACAAATACTTTGACTTTGTCTTTGGACTCCCCCCCCCCCCCCCCAAAAAAAATCAAAACTTTCTATTCTCCTCTTTATTGTATTTCACTTAACAAGTCAATTTCATTATCTTTCTAAACAATATTCCATTACTCCTTCCTTCTACGATCGGTGCCTTAAAATTTAGAAGCGAAATAAAACATTTAAGAGTGCAAGAAAGCTTGTTTTACCTTGACAAGCCTATCTAAAAGATGAGCAGCACTCTGCACATTGGCATCTGAATCGGCTGAAAGCTTACATAAAGCATCAAAAATCTGATTGAAGAA
Source organism: Nicotiana sylvestris (assembly GCF_000393655.2). Taxonomy (NCBI): domain Eukaryota; kingdom Viridiplantae; phylum Streptophyta; class Magnoliopsida; order Solanales; family Solanaceae; genus Nicotiana; species Nicotiana sylvestris. Next base: position 87,397,776 of record NC_091067.1, read on the forward strand.
CACAATGAAATCTCCTCGCACAACCTACAGAAGTCACATGGGTAAAGTCCAAAAACCAAGATAAAAAGCAAATTTTTTTTTATTTTTTTTTTTTTGAGATGGTAACATAAGATAAAAAGCAAAATCTTAGCACAAGCTCTTTTATAAGCCTCACCTTTGCAATGTTATAGAGAGCTTCACATGCATAATATCGAACTCTGCTATCTTGATCCGAGAAAGAATTCAAGACTGATGGCACAATTTGCTGGAACATCGCATCCGGAGGGTAAGTAAATTGCATAAAGAGAAAAGCAGACTACTCAGTAGTATAGCCCAAAAATACAATCATTAAACTCCCAAAGCAATACATATAGAAACACCTGTATGTCAATGAAGTAGCCATTGTAGCAAAAACTAATTTGGAAGCATGCATCAGATAAATAATAAAATTACATTGTGAAAGTGTTAATTCCTTCTTTTGTACGCAGCAAACAATTGAAGTTTCATCAACAAGGGCCTGCACAGCTGAACCTCAAGTTTTTCTCGTTTCAGGTAAAGGAATAGCTTACCTATTTACCCCGGACAAAAAGGCTTAACTCTCTTATCTCACACACACACATCTCTCCATTGTCGCAAACACTTACAGCTTACCTCTCTTTCATGAATTCATACTTGCAGAAAATAAATATATAGCAGAGAAAAATGTAAAATTCTGTCTGTTTTGTACTTCACACTGTACACTCTTGGTACCGTTTATTTTAAATAAAATTTTACTTTACTGATCAAAGAGAAAATGAGAGATGGTTATAATGAACAATAGGGTAAGTGGTTTAGGTGTACGAATCTAGAAGCACGCAATCAAAGCTTGATGACCAAATGCTTATGGAGATTTGTCAATGATGACACAACTTTATGGAGAAGTATAGTGCAGCAGAAATATGGGGAATCTAGCAAAGGTGTGCAAAGAGAGTTCACTACTCCAGTGGTGTGGAGTTTAATTACAATAGGAAGCTTTGCCAGATTTTGAAACAAAATTGCAGGTAGAAGTTGGAGATGGTAGGAAGATAATTTTTGGCAAGATTCATGGCTAGGCCACTACCCTTCCTCGTCTCTGGGTTCCTAAGTATCCACTGTAAGTCCCTCCTCGTTTGACCGGACCTTTCTTAGTGCATGGCTTTTGGATCATTCATGAAACTTTTTGCTTATTAATCAAGGGAAAAGAAGTCATGGTCAAAACAGAATATTTGAACTGCACGAATAGAAAAAAGGTTCTCTATCTATTTGTGAATGGATGTAACACTTTTTTATAGGTCTCTCAAACTTATATGGTGTATCCACATCCCATAATAATTTTTCACTTTAACTAATACAGTAAATTTTCATAGAACTCATTAAGAAAAATATGAATATTCTCTAGAAACAACAGTGCGCTCATCAGATATAGACAAAGGGACCAAGACCATCAAACTTTCCGATTGCTAAATCATGGCACTCAAAACTTACAGTCATTCTCTCACATTTGCACAAAATTGATAGGAAGTTTTCAGATTTCATCATTCTACCTCAAGGTGCTGTGCTGCTTCTGAGGTCAAACCAACTGTCGCGGCAGCCAATCCGATCAACCCTCCCTAAACACAAAATCGAACACGGAAGACAAATGACCAACTCACTTTACAAACTAAATGAAGACAAGTTAGACAAGTGCCTCTGATATGACGGGAAATCCTTTCCGTAGAAAATGTTTTATTTTCAGTAAATCATTTTCTGGATCATTTGACAGTGATTTGATTCGAACAAGAGCATGATTGTGTACATAATGGCGTGAGTTGGAGAGTAGTCCTGGTTTTAACAACAATATCCAATTTTTGCTTGAAAAAGTGCTGGAATAAGAGTTGAGCCATTTGTAAAAAATGATTTGCACCCATGCAATAAAAGTCATTTTCTTCCTTTTGGCAGATAATATGCTCCAAATCATTTTCCACACTTTAAGGTAACCAAAAATTGGAAAATCATTTAATCAAGAAAAATAATCTCCAGGAAAAACATTTTTTGCATCATACCAAACAAATTAAGAATAAACTCAGACTCACTTTCCGGTTATTAGCTTGAGGCGAGTAGGTATATTCTTGTGTCAACAAATTGATTACCGCTATAATCTTGTCATGATCACCCGCTACAGCCAATTGCTTAACAATCCCTTCCAACTACACAAACGCCAAAAGAACAACAAAATCTTGAACAACCAAACAATACCAATATTTCAAGTACAAGGACACAATACAGTAACATCAACTATGCATGAATTTAAAACTAGTTAAGTAGGCCATATCAATTCTCAATATTCCAAACACAGAAGAACATAGGATTTAAGTTATACACTATAACAGTGTAATGAACTTTTTTACACCATCAGTCTAATTTTAACCTATTATAGCAGGTTACTTTTCATCTGTTCTAGGTGACCAATCAATGTTACAGCTTAAACTCAAGGAATACAACAACCACAACAACATACCTAGTATAATCCCACATGTCGGGTCTAGGGAGGGTAATGTGTACACAGATACCCCTACCTCTCAAGGAATATAACACAAAATTTGAAGAAATGGAGAAAAAAGTATACCTCCAAAGCAGCATTCTTGCGCTTCTCATAGAGCTTATCAGAAAGGTTACGCAGAACAGCTGAAGGAATCACATAAAGGGCTTCCGCAGTAGCCATAGCACCAACAATCCCCTAACAACTCAAACCCAAAACCCCTTTTTTCTTCTCTAAGGTAAATATGGAGAAGAAAAAAGGAAAGAGAATATACACTGATCGATCTTTAAAACCCGAAATTTGAAGAGTTTTATTTTGTCTTTTCGTTTTTGTTTGTTTTAAATAAAATAATGTTGTTGGGGTAATAAAGTCTAAGCAGTTCACCAACAAGGAGGGCCACGGCGGAGCGGTAAGTACTCTTCGTCCTTGTCCATACGTTACGAGTTTGAGTCCGGTATGAAATACCCTTTGTTAGAGAGTATTTTACCCTAATACAGAATTTTTCGGTGCAAATTCAAATTTAGTCGGGCCCCAAATATAAATACAGGATATCGAGTGATTACTCTAAAAAACAAAAATAAGTACAGAGATCATTTTTTTTGTTTTTCTCTAAAATTTATATTCATGTGTTCTAACTCCACCTACAGTTGATTTTCCTCACTCAAGCTAATGTGAAAGTCTTTCAATCTAAGAAAAAAGACAATCTCATGTATTAAGTTCTCGCTATGCGCAGAATCCAGGAAAGGATATGTGAAAGTCCTTCAATTTAACTACCAAAAAAATAGTCCTTCAATCCATTAAAATATATTGAAGTGTTACTAGTTTTTACTCTTCTAATAAGTCACTCGTTTTCCACTTAAATTTTTATGTTTAAAGATTGAAATTAATTTTTTTGTATTTGTGATACTTTTTGCTTTTAAAATTCTAATAGGTAGAGGATTAAGTGATAACTTCCTAGTAGATTGATCATTTACAGCTTTTATGCAAAGTACGATTTTTGTTTCCTTTTTCCTTAAATTTCCAGCAAAATTAAGGGAAAAAATTAATGAACGTATCCATAAATAGTTTGGTATATATATATTTTATCCCTTTTATAAACATAGATCAAGTCATAAAAAATATTTGAACTTGTTAGACACATATACTACAAAGTGTGTCACCTTTTTTATAGATATTATTGGAAAATATATCTACAAAACTTGAAAACAAATAAATAATAATATTATGCTGATATAACGAACAATTGCTAAGTGTACATTTGCTTATGGATAAGGTAATACAAAAATACAGTTAGTTGTAATATTGTATACCCTTAATGACGAGTATTTACTGGTAAGAATATTATATAGTACAAGAATGGCATAACAGTAATTTTATTGGCCAAATTATGTATGAAAAATCAAATGCAAGTATATTACTTTAATTGGTAGGTCCAGTGTATCAAGACTCTTGCACTTTTTCTGGACTCTTTTTCTACTTTTTGTTTCTGGGTAGGTTGAGAATGACATGTATCTACCTTATCTTGTGTTTTTTCCTTGTGATCTCCTTTTTCCTAATATCCTAATATAAGAACTATTAGTCAAAAACATTAATATTTCTTCTCATCAAAACATTTTCTCTTTTTTTCCTTAAATTATTTCCTTTTATTTACGTGATGATAGAATTTGTCAATTATATGCTGGATATAAAAGATTATTAATGGGATCCATTTTATGGGCAACCTTTTTTTAACCCCTCTCACAAACTTCCAATATTATCTCTTAGTGATTCGAACTCATAATATTAGGATTGAAGTTGTATCACCTGAACAACTCTCTCTTATCTTTTAATGTATCGCTTTATCATCCATGATCCACCAAAGAAAACTCTTTAATATAAAGTAATTTTCCTTTTTATTCCTATAATTCCCTTTCATAGACCGTAGAACCAACAATCTTTCTGTTTTTTGTATTCTTAGGCACAATACTCTTTCCTTGATAGGGTGTGTTTGGCATGAAAAAAAATATTTTTTAAAAATATTTTTAATTTTTTCATATTTAATTGGCTTAAATGTACTTGAAAATATTTTTCTAACATTTTTCACCGACCACTAGGAGGAAAAATATTTTCCAAACTCTCTTACAACCTTCCTCACCCCTACTGTCACCCCCCCCCAATCCACACCTTGCGATCTCGAACCCCCAGACTCTAACCTATCACCTTGCACTCTGATCTCACCCCGCCCACACTCCACTTACCCCCACTTCGACACCCTTTCCCACCTACCAACCCCATGCATCGGGCCACCCCTTCCCTAGCAAACCCTCCCCACACCACCACCCCCAACCTGCCCTCGCCTCTCCCCTCCCCCTTCCCCCATTTCATCATGCCCTTTCCTTCCGCTCTCGGGCCACCAACTCCCTCCACCACCCCATCGCACTGCCTGCCCTAGACTTTGCAACTCGAAACACAAAGTTCGAGGCCAGATGTCAGGTGTCGGGGTCAAGGGACGAGTGTCGGTTTGGAATTCTGGGGTCGAGATTGGGTTCGAGGACGGGGATTGGGTGTCGGGTTCAAGGTTGGGGTCGTCATCTAGGGTCCACATTCAGGATTATAATATTTGCTTAAATTATAGTACAATGCTCTTGGGATAATATTTCTCCTTGCTAATCATATACCAGAAAATAAGTAAGAAAATCACATATTTTTTAGGACTAAAAAATATTTTCCCAAACCCGCATGTAGTCTCTTTGCTTTTTGTATTATTTCCCTTAATAGAAGTGGATAATCCTTTTATATTTTTGTCACGATCCCAAATTTCCCTCCGTAGGATGTCGTAATGGCACCTAGTCACTAATACTAGGTAAGCCTAACACTTACCGAATTAAATGACATAATTTAATCAAAAACAACTATTAAACATGAAACTGAAATTTCTATCGTAAACCAATAATCCTGAGTGCAATACAATACCCAAAAACTGGTAGTACAAGTCATAAGCTCTACTGAATTTACTAGAAAAACAATCTAAGTACAAATGTTTTAGAATAGTAACAGATAGTACAAGTTAGGGGCAGATATATGTTTATCCAAGTGATGTCATCCGACACCGCTTGGTTGGAAAATTTTACTATAGTATTCCTGTGGCTTAGTGGACAGGTGTTGTATTTTCTTACTTCATGTCGGGAGATCGACCGTAACCGAAGATGTTTTTTGTTTTCAGAATTTTTAGCATGGATCTTTTGAAAAACTAGAGTTTATAGAGTGAATCCTCAATTTCATCATAAAAAATAATTAATTAAACCTATGGGATATAAAGACTTCTGTATTCTATTAGTGATTAAAAAAATAGTTGAATGCATAAAAGAAGTTATTTAAGTATATATAGTGTAGCTTAGAATCATAATTTTAAAAAGATTATTTTACTTTTTGCAATTTGCAAATTTTAGATATGCCTTTTTTGGGTAAAATCGGTTTTCGAGTATCTAGGTCGAGTCGATTAGGCTCGACGATCAATCTAATAATAGTCACATCAAGTCCTCCTCCTCTTACTCAGAATTGCTAGCGAGAGGAATACTACTGATTATCTATGAAAGAAGGCTTTTAAGAATGAAAAAAATCTTATCTTAAGGATAGAGAGCCCCCCGCCTGCAAAGAATAAAGTTTTTAGCATTACGATTTCACACTTGTCCATGTCCCTTTCAATACCACGGAAAGCATCCCTATTAATTAGGTAAACCTAGTAACACTGCTTTACTTACTCGTCCCCTCGCATAGTGAGAGCTTAGTGCACCGACCTGCCCTTTTTTTTTACTTACTATCGTCATTCTAAACTTCTCATCTCTTTCGTTATTTGTCCCACAGTTTATTCATCTCTTTAAATATCAACAATGCTTACTAATAGTTCTATGTACACCCCTGGTACAAGTACAATTTCATATGGTGACTTCAAGGCCTGCAAATGCGACGGCATGTATACCTTGATTCTCCACAGCAAAATTCAGACAGCTAGCCAGTTGTTCATATTAGCACACATGATATGAAACACGTAATATAATATTTTCTCCCTTTTTCCCATGAGCGTATATTTTTATCTCATAAAGAATGTTTTACAGATGATATTTTAAAATCATAAGTATCTAAATTTGAGTTTTTTGATCTACAATATCATTTTTAACTCACGTCTGGCTCACAAAGTAGATAGGTGGACATTTTTCACCATACTGCCTTATGTAATTATTTAAGCGATATTCTGATTTTAAGCAAATAGCTATCAAAGTATCCTTATGATAATTTTGTTTAGAATCATGTCTCATCTCTCGACTAAGATAAGGAGGTCGTTACCTATGTGAGAAGTCCAACCTCTTCTCTACTCGACATACATATCAAAAAAAAATGAACAAAGAATGCACATAACATTGATCCATAAAAATATGTATGTATGTAAATTAACTTTATTGATAATTAAAGAACATCAGTTTTGTGAATATGGGAAAATAAATAACAAAATGAAGTATATCAAAGTCTACGCAAGCCTTGAGACCTAGTGTGTCTCACAAATGCATCTCTAGACAAAGGTTTGGTCAATGGATCTGCTAACATATCTTTTGTAGACACATACTTCACATTCACTACCTTGCATCTAACTATGTCTCTCGCATAGTTATACTTGATATCTATGTGTTTAATTTTACAATGAAACTTAGGGTCCTTGGTAGAGGATATTTCAGCTTCAGTGTCACAATAGACTAACACTTGTTCAACATTTTCTGTGATATCCAACAAGTATTCCAAGAACTTTTTCAACCAAACAACTTCTTGCGTTACTAACCACGTATTCGGCTTTTAAAACCCGAAATTTGAAGAGTTTTATTTTGTCTTTTCGTTTTTGTTTGTTTTAAATAAAATAATGTTGTTGGGGTAATAAAGTCTAAGCAGTTCACCAACAAGGAGGGCCACGGCGGAGCGGTAAGTACTCTTCGTCCTTGTCCATACGTTACGAGTTTGAGTCCGGTATGAAATACCCTTTGTTAGAGAGTATTTTACCCTAATACAGAATTTTTCGGTGCAAATTCAAATTTAGTCGGGCCCCAAATATAAATACAGGATATCGAGTGATTACTCTAAAAAACAAAAATAAGTACAGAGATCATTTTTTTTGTTTTTCTCTAAAATTTATATTCATGTGTTCTAACTCCACCTACAGTTGATTTTCCTCACTCAAGCTAATGTGAAAGTCTTTCAATCTAAGAAAAAAGACAATCTCATGTATTAAGTTCTCGCTATGCGCAGAATCCAGGAAAGGATATGTGAAAGTCCTTCAATTTAACTACCAAAAAAATAGTCCTTCAATCCATTAAAATATATTGAAGTGTTACTAGTTTTTACTCTTCTAATAAGTCACTCGTTTTCCACTTAAATTTTTATGTTTAAAGATTGAAATTAATTTTTTTGTATTTGTGATACTTTTTGCTTTTAAAATTCTAATAGGTAGAGGATTAAGTGATAACTTCCTAGTAGATTGATCATTTACAGCTTTTATGCAAAGTACGATTTTTGTTTCCTTTTTCCTTAAATTTCCAGCAAAATTAAGGGAAAAAATTAATGAACGTATCCATAAATAGTTTGGTATATATATATTTTATCCCTTTTATAAACATAGATCAAGTCATAAAAAATATTTGAACTTGTTAGACACATATACTACAAAGTGTGTCACCTTTTTTATAGATATTATTGGAAAATATATCTACAAAACTTGAAAACAAATAAATAATAATATTATGCTGATATAACGAACAATTGCTAAGTGTACATTTGCTTATGGATAAGGTAATACAAAAATACAGTTAGTTGTAATATTGTATACCCTTAATGACGAGTATTTACTGGTAAGAATATTATATAGTACAAGAATGGCATAACAGTAATTTTATTGGCCAAATTATGTATGAAAAATCAAATGCAAGTATATTACTTTAATTGGTAGGTCCAGTGTATCAAGACTCTTGCACTTTTTCTGGACTCTTTTTCTACTTTTTGTTTCTGGGTAGGTTGAGAATGACATGTATCTACCTTATCTTGTGTTTTTTCCTTGTGATCTCCTTTTTCCTAATATCCTAATATAAGAACTATTAGTCAAAAACATTAATATTTCTTCTCATCAAAACATTTTCTCTTTTTTTCCTTAAATTATTTCCTTTTATTTACGTGATGATAGAATTTGTCAATTATATGCTGGATATAAAAGATTATTAATGGGATCCATTTTATGGGCAACCTTTTTTTAACCCCTCTCACAAACTTCCAATATTATCTCTTAGTGATTCGAACTCATAATATTAGGATTGAAGTTGTATCACCTGAACAACTCTCTCTTATCTTTTAATGTATCGCTTTATCATCCATGATCCACCAAAGAAAACTCTTTAATATAAAGTAATTTTCCTTTTTATTCCTATAATTCCCTTTCATAGACCGTAGAACCAACAATCTTTCTGTTTTTTGTATTCTTAGGCACAATACTCTTTCCTTGATAGGGTGTGTTTGGCATGAAAAAAAATATTTTTTAAAAATATTTTTAATTTTTTCATATTTAATTGGCTTAAATGTACTTGAAAATATTTTTCTAACATTTTTCACCGACCACTAGGAGGAAAAATATTTTCCAAACTCTCTTACAACCTTCCTCACCCCTACTGTCACCCCCCCCCAATCCACACCTTGCGATCTCGAACCCCCAGACTCTAACCTATCACCTTGCACTCTGATCTCACCCCGCCCACACTCCACTTACCCCCACTTCGACACCCTTTCCCACCTACCAACCCCATGCATCGGGCCACCCCTTCCCTAGCAAACCCTCCCCACACCACCACCCCCAACCTGCCCTCGCCTCTCCCCTCCCCCTTCCCCCATTTCATCATGCCCTTTCCTTCCGCTCTCGGGCCACCAACTCCCTCCACCACCCCATCGCACTGCCTGCCCTAGACTTTGCAACTCGAAACACAAAGTTCGAGGCCAGATGTCAGGTGTCGGGGTCAAGGGACGAGTGTCGGTTTGGAATTCTGGGGTCGAGATTGGGTTCGAGGACGGGGATTGGGTGTCGGGTTCAAGGTTGGGGTCGTCATCTAGGGTCCACATTCAGGATTATAATATTTGCTTAAATTATAGTACAATGCTCTTGGGATAATATTTCTCCTTGCTAATCATATACCAGAAAATAAGTAAGAAAATCACATATTTTTTAGGACTAAAAAATATTTTCCCAAACCCGCATGTAGTCTCTTTGCTTTTTGTATTATTTCCCTTAATAGAAGTGGATAATCCTTTTATATTTTTGTCACGATCCCAAATTTCCCTCCGTAGGATGTCGTAATGGCACCTAGTCACTAATACTAGGTAAGCCTAACACTTACCGAATTAAATGACATAATTTAATCAAAAACAACTATTAAACATGAAACTGAAATTTCTATCGTAAACCAATAATCCTGAGTGCAATACAATACCCAAAAACTGGTAGTACAAGTCATAAGCTCTACTGAATTTACTAGAAAAACAATCTAAGTACAAATGTTTTAGAATAGTAACAGATAGTACAAGTTAGGGGCAGATATATGTTTATCCAAGTGATGTCATCCGACACCGCTTGGTTGGAAAATTTTACTATAGTATTCCTGTGGCTTAGTGGACAGGTGTTGTATTTTCTTACTTCATGTCGGGAGATCGACCGTAACCGAAGATGTTTTTTGTTTTCAGAATTTTTAGCATGGATCTTTTGAAAAACTAGAGTTTATAGAGTGAATCCTCAATTTCATCATAAAAAATAATTAATTAAACCTATGGGATATAAAGACTTCTGTATTCTATTAGTGATTAAAAAAATAGTTGAATGCATAAAAGAAGTTATTTAAGTATATATAGTGTAGCTTAGAATCATAATTTTAAAAAGATTATTTTACTTTTTGCAATTTGCAAATTTTAGATATGCCTTTTTTGGGTAAAATCGGTTTTCGAGTATCTAGGTCGAGTCGATTAGGCTCGACGATCAATCTAATAATAGTCACATCAAGTCCTCCTCCTCTTACTCAGAATTGCTAGCGAGAGGAATACTACTGATTATCTATGAAAGAAGGCTTTTAAGAATGAAAAAAATCTTATCTTAAGGATAGAGAGCCCCCCGCCTGCAAAGAATAAAGTTTTTAGCATTACGATTTCACACTTGTCCATGTCCCTTTCAATACCACGGAAAGCATCCCTATTAATTAGGTAAACCTAGTAACACTGCTTTACTTACTCGTCCCCTCGCATAGTGAGAGCTTAGTGCACCGACCTGCCCTTTTTTTTTACTTACTATCGTCATTCTAAACTTCTCATCTCTTTCGTTATTTGTCCCACAGTTTATTCATCTCTTTAAATATCAACAATGCTTACTAATAGTTCTATGTACACCCCTGGTACAAGTACAATTTCATATGGTGACTTCAAGGCCTGCAAATGCGACGGCATGTATACCTTGATTCTCCACAGCAAAATTCAGACAGCTAGCCAGTTGTTCATATTAGCACACATGATATGAAACACGTAATATAATATTTTCTCCCTTTTTCCCATGAGCGTATATTTTTATCTCATAAAGAATGTTTTACAGATGATATTTTAAAATCATAAGTATCTAAATTTGAGTTTTTTGATCTACAATATCATTTTTAACTCACGTCTGGCTCACAAAGTAGATAGGTGGACATTTTTCACCATACTGCCTTATGTAATTATTTAAGCGATATTCTGATTTTAAGCAAATAGCTATCAAAGTATCCTTATGATAATTTTGTTTAGAATCATGTCTCATCTCTCGACTAAGATAAGGAGGTCGTTACCTATGTGAGAAGTCCAACCTCTTCTCTACTCGACATACATATCAAAAAAAAATGAACAAAGAATGCACATAACATTGATCCATAAAAATATGTATGTATGTAAATTAACTTTATTGATAATTAAAGAACATCAGTTTTGTGAATATGGGAAAATAAATAACAAAATGAAGTATATCAAAGTCTACGCAAGCCTTGAGACCTAGTGTGTCTCACAAATGCATCTCTAGACAAAGACTTGGTCAATGGATTTGCTAACATACCTTTTGTAGACACATACTTCACACTCACTACATTGCGTCTAACCATGTCTCTCGCATAGTTATACTTGATATTGTTTACCTTGAAAATGGTAATTACAATTAGATTTGATTTTGTGGTACTAAAAATACGTGATTTATTTTTATGTTAGTTGTTAGGCAGTAGATGCTAAGTGTGAGACTAGAAAATGAGATAAGAACTTGAAAGCAGTATGTTTAAGAAAACCAAGTGGTTAAGAATCAGGGCCTCGAGCCAGATTATACGGGACCTCGAGGTCGAGCTAGATTCTAAGCTGTGGACAACCGATGAAGGACTAACAGTTTTGAGAGCTTTGATGAAGGCTCTTTAAGATCAATAATGAGTAATAAATGAAGAACAATTAATGAAACACAATAAATGTAAGCAATAAATGTAAATAATAGAATCAAGAAAGAATGTGTTTGAGTTAGAGAGCAGAGAATGTTCTTGTATTGAATGTTGTATTGTCACACCTTCTTTTTACCGCCCCCGCGAGGGGTGAAGGAGTTTTCTCCAATTAAAGGACAATCGAAACGGGATTTGTTTGTTTATTTCAGAGTCGCCACTTGGGAGATTTAGGGTGTCCCAAGTCACCGATTTTAATCCCAAATCGAGGAAAAGAATGACTCTGTATTACAGTCCGCGAACCAGAAATCCGGATAAGGAATTCTGTTAACCCAGGAGAAGGTGTTAGGCATTCCCGAGTTCCGTGGTTCTAGCACGGTCGCTCAACTATTATATTCGGCTTGATTATCTGATTTCATACAAATATGAACTTATGTGCAAATTTTATCTTTTTAACCGCTTTCATAATTGTTATTATTATTTTTACAAGAATGTAAACATTGTTTAAAACATGTCTTTGGATTACGTCACATGAAATGCACCCGCAATTCGGAACACATTTTTATTCAATGTTTTAGGATTTGAATTTGGGTCGCATGAAATGCACACCCGAGTTTAAGAAGGTAAGCTTATTAAAATGCGCGCCTAAAACAATTAGCGTATTATTATTTCTGGGTAAGGCCGGGGAATTTTGCTAAACGGCTCATCCCAAAGTCTAATTAATTTTAATTAAACATTTATCGAGGGCCCCACAATTTTGTATTTTTATTCGGCGAGGCTCGTCTCATTTATTTTTAAAAGACAATCCTAAAATGCCTACACTATTCTATTGAAATTTGTCTCTACCAAATCTGAAAATGATGCAAACAGGATAGTCCGTTGCCACTGCAGGCCCAAGCCCAACGTGTATGACATAAAACTAGACCTGGGCCGTCTTATTCACATGTTATTACCTAGTTACATTATACTAGGCATGCTCTCAGTTTGTCAAATTAAAAAAAAACTTAGCAATCTAATTTTAATCCTAGACCATTTACGTGCTGAAATTAACCAATATTATTTAACTAAACAATATTTCTACCAAGTTCCTACTAGATGGCCTATTCGTTTGATTTTTTACTTGACGGAGTTACTACACCATTTATTTATTTTTAGGCAATATATAGATAGTTCAATCGTTAAGCTATCGTTGGATGTTCCACTATATGTATTAAATAGCTACACGATTCTGATTTTTTGCAAACTAAATAAATTATACATACAAATAAAATTCAGAATATAATTAAAGTAAATTTAGAATTTCAACTCTTCATTTTTCGTATTCATGCTTCATATTTCGGTTTACAATAACCAGCGTGTCAGTTGTGTACCTGATATTGGAAGCAAAAGAAAATGAAGATGAGAATCAGCAGCAGTAATAACAATACAGCACAGCAACAACAATCCAGCAACAGTAACAACCCAGGAACAGAGTTTGCAAACCAGTGGAGCAGTAATCCCAAAAACAAAAGCTTCAAGCTTTGATGAAACAACAACAATTAATGATGATTTCAAACAATGAAAGAAAACAGAAGATTTTAGTTCTTTTTTTTTATTTGAAAGTTTTAATATTTTTCGGAATTTTCTCTCTCTTAAATATTCAGCCCTTTTTTCTCTCTCTCTCTCTCTATCTGTCCGTTTTTCTTCTTCTCTCTTATTCTCTTTCTTCTCTATTCTCTCTTCTCCTCTTAAAATCTGATTCAAGGCCTCTACTTATTATCCCATCCCAGAAATCTTTTAATCAATTAAAATCAACCCATTTTCTCCTACCAAACTCATTATCTTCCCACTCATCCCCCACTACATTAAACTAACATATCAAACCAACCCATTACATTTTGTCCTCCATGTCTACCATAAACAATTGACATATTCCCCTCCACTATATTTTGTCTTGTCCCCCATTAAATTTAAACAATTATATCAAAACCCCACCCCATTATGTTTTGTCCCCCATGCCTACATAAACAATTATAATAATGTTCAATTACCAAACCACCCCTCCGACCTTATTGCAATTACCATTCTACCCCTGAATGTAATGCAATTTACCAAACTACCCCCATCAGCTCTAAACAATAAATTAATCATAACTTAACCAAAATATAGCCAAGATGACCAATTTCTCAACAATCTTCAACAACAAATCACACGAACACGATGAACAACACAACTCAAAATTAATGGAATGAATTAACCATAATGGGAACCAATCCTGGTTAATTTAGACCATCAATGGATGAGCAAGGATACAATAATACAAACAAACAAAATACATGATTCAAACTAAATCAACAAATCAGAAACAAACATAAACTCACATTAAATCACTGGATTAAACATGAACTTCAAACAAAGATGAACATGAACTAAATCTATTTTTAAACAACAAAACATGACGGATTAAATGACTCAAACAACATTAATAATTTCTGGAAAAATACATAACACATGAAACAAATTGAAGAAATAATTAATTAAATTTCAATTTGAATCTAACAAACATTAAACTAACAATTCCTTTTTTACAAAATAAATAAAATTAACATGGCATAAACATGAAAAACAACTAATTAAATTTCCATTTGAAATCTGAAAATTAAATCAACAAAACACATGAACAAACTAAAAAATTAATTCAAACGATAGATGTGAACAAAACAAACATTTGCCGATTTTAGATTCGAGAATATCAAAACAAAATACGGACAAAATAAAACTCAAAATCTACTAACCGGATCGACACGAATATGTACAAACTGTTTCGACAAACCTCGACCAAACGACGACGAACACGAACCTAAGAAGTTGACGCCGAAGCCATAGCAACAGTTGACGCGGCAGAAGTGATGAAACAAAAGCGGCTGGGGGTTTGTTTGGTTTGTTCGGATGGAGAAGATGAAGCAGAAGGCAGAAACGGACGTGGAAGCAGCTTGGCCATGGAAGCGAGGTTGAACACAGAAGCAGCTGGAACGGCAGCAGCAGCAGCGCAGCTGGAACGCTGGTAGGCGGGGTCATTCATGGCGAGGATGGCGCAGCCTGAGGCGGGGTCGTTCATGGCGCAGCTGGAACGCTGGACTGGTTCGTTGGTGCAGCCATGGCAGTGTTCGTCGAGTTTGGACTATTCGAAGTGCTCGTCGTTTGGACGGGGTGGGGTAGCCATGGCAGCCTGAGCTCAAACTTGAGCTCATCGAAGAAGATGAAGTAAGGGCAACGACCAACGACTATGCGAGCTCATGCTCGAGTTCGACGAGGCGGCGACGATGGTGTTGGAGCTTGTTCTGGGCGTGAGGAGGTAGAAAGGCTGCCATGGTTGTGTGTTTTTGAGTTTGGGGAAGAAGAAGATAGGGAAGGGGGCGGATGATATTTTTGTGTTTTTAGGGTTTTTTGGAAAAATGAAAAATGATTTAAGAGTTAAATTGTCTAATGCTTTAGGTGCGATTAATAAACCATCGTAATTATGGGTACAGTTCCCGTGACATAGTCAAGATGCCTAATTTCCAAATTCGGGGGGGGGGTTGCATTTCATGTAACCCGATTATAACAACTTCGAATAGCAAAACTTTTTGTTAGAATAATTTGAGGCGTGCCATGCCAAATAAAATCTCAAAACCCATGGCCCTCACTTAATTAATTTTAATCCTTAGAAATCGAGGCGTGCCATCTAGTTGAATCTTCCATGGCCCTCGCAAAGTTGAAAGTGCGTAATTGCTTTAGACACGCTATTTAAAAAATTACTATCCTAAACTCTGGTGTGTATTTATGTGATCCAAATCCAAATCTCAACAACGTTAGATAAAATGTGTCGAGGACCGCGAGTGCATTTATGTGACGTGGTTCAAGACGTGTTTTAGATGACGTTGAATCTTTCCTAAAAATAATTGAATAAAAGCAGTTAAGTTAAAATGGAACCATAGGCTAAAACATGTACTAAAATCAGATAATAGGCCAATTATAATAGTTGAGCGACCGTGCTAGAACCACGGAACTCGGGAATGCCTAACACCTTCTCTCGGGTTAACAGAATTTCTTACCCGGATTTCTGTGTTTACGGACTGTAAAACAGATTCAATCTTTTCCTCGATTCGGGATTTGAATCGGTGACTTGGGACACCATAAAATTATCCCAAGTGGCGACTCTGAATTTAATAAATAAATAATCCCGTTTCGATTGTCACTTTAAGTTGGAAAAAACTCTCTTATATGCCCCTTCTCGGGGGTGTAGGAAAAAGGAGGTGTGGTAGCTCTGGCGACTCTGCTGGGGACAAGAACCCAGAATCTCTGGTTCAGGGTTCAGAATTCGAGCTTAGATGAATTGTTATATTTGGCTTTATTTATTATCTGATTTTATTACATGTTTCGGCCTAATGTGTTAAATGTTGCTTTCTACCGCTTTGATATTATCTGAACTGTATATATAAACTGCTATGAAACCCCTCTCTTCTCTCTCCCGAGAAGTGCACGTGGTCGTGACTTCTTTCTGTTAGTGTCATATCCCAAATAGAACGAGGTTCGGACAAGTTGCAAAGTCGGATGATCTTTTGGTTACCGGTACGCTACCCCCCTCGGCTCGAGTTGTCCACTCGGGTAAGCCAGGTCTAGAACAATACACCCAGGTTTTAAACCTAGAATAACGTAGCCTCATGCCGGATCCCTAGTAGGAACGTTTGTTTGCATCATGTGCATTTGACTTTGGAGACTCAACACACGGGTTGGGTCTGTCTAGGACAGGTGTACCCGAAATGAAAAGACCAACCTGATGCATCCTACTTGCTACTTGCGCATTCATTTGCTTCGGCTTGCATGCTGACTAGCTTCTAGAATAGGGAAATAAAATGAAAAAAATGAAAATCGAAAAAAAGAGAAAATAAAAGAGAGTGAGAGTTAGGTATTTGAATTACCCTGAAATTCTGTTGAAATTTTGAAGAAAAAAAAAGTCATTTCAAAATAAGTAATATTTTCTTTTGTTGGCGAACTACGCGGGTTTGATTCTCACCGGATGTGAGATACGTAGACAAACCTCATCGGTTCCGGCCCATAATTTTCAAAAAATCCAAAAATATTTTTCATTACTTGCTTCTTTAGAAAGCCTTTCTTTTAGACCCTAATTGTTTTTTTAAAAAGATATACAAAAATATTTTCTTTTAATTTCTTCCAAAAATATTTTCATTTTTATTTCAAAATTGAAAAGAAAATTCAAAATTCAAAAATATTTTCTTTTTTTTAGAAGCATTTCTTTCATAAATTCAAAATAAAATTAAAAAAAAACTTTCTTCTTTAGAAGTCTTTCTTTGCAAAAATGCTGGAGAAAAATCAAAATTCAAAAATATTCCCTTTCTTTTTTATAAGTCTTTCTTTTGAAAAAATAAAATAAAAAATTCAAAAAAAAAGTTAGTTTATTTACTTTATTCATGATCTTCCCGAACTACGCAAGATCTTATTCATATTCACACATGATACGTAGGCAACCCACATCAGGTTCGATCAACTATTGAAAAAAAGAAAAAAAAATGAAAAACAAAAGTGAAAAAATATTGATAATAATAAGGACCGACTGAGTCCATTCTAACATGTTTTGTTTTGAATTGTGAAGAAAGTTGAGATGATCGGTTTGTGGTAAGCTGGAAACACAAGATCCAAGGAAAAATAATAACTGACATCAAAACTGTTACAAGTGCTCAAGAGACTCAGGGTTAGAGGGTTCAACAAGAGTCTACTGTGTTTGAGAAAAGTAGAATACTGAAACAGCAAATAACCGAAATGTGTCAAGCATGGGCCAGTGGTCAAGGACAGTCTCGTCATGAGTCATCATTTGCTACACAGCAAGAGCAATACCACTCTCCTGAGTACCACTCGTACTCGTTTGATCTTCCTGCAAACATTGAGAAGCCTTCCCGAAAGATGGTACAGGAAGAAATGACCCAAAGAGTGAAAAGCTTAGAACAATAGTTGAAAAACATGCAAGGGTTGACAGGTCAAAAGAGTGTTGCCTTCAAAGATCTATGTATGTTCCCCGATGTCCACTTGCCGCCTGGTTTCAAGACTCCCAAATTTGAAAAGTATGATGGACATGGAGATCCCATAGCCCACCTAAAAAGATATTGCAATCAATTAAGAGGTGCAAGAAGAAATGAAAAATTGCTAATAGCTTATTTTGGGGAAAGCCTTATAGGAGTAACATCCGAATGGTTTATGGATCAAGACACGTCTCGCTGGTATGTCTGGGATGACATGGCATGGGCTTTTGTCAAACAGTTTCAGTACAACATCGACATCGCCCCAGACTGTAATTCCCTTTCAAACCTGAAGAAGAAACCAACTGAAAGTTTCAGGGAATGTGTTATTAAATGGAGAGAGCAAGCAGCCAGAGTTAAGCCACCCATGGACGACCACGAGCTAATCACTTTCTTCCTTCAGGCTCAAGAGCCAGATTATTTTCATAACATGATGCCCGCAGTGGGCAAATCCTTCTCGGAAGCAATCAAAATGGGAGAAATGGTAGAGAATGGTCTTAAGACAGGCAAAATTATAAGTCAAACAGTTCTTAAAGCTGCAACTCAGGCTGTCCGGGTTGAATCTGATAATTTCAGTGGCATGAATGAGAAGCACGAAGAAATCATGATGGCATCAGGGTCGAGAAGAGGTCCTAGGAGAGCATCTCGAAGGTATGAGCAACCTCATTAGGTTTCCCATGATTCCCCTGAATACTATTATCCACTTCAGAACCCTTAATACTCTGTTGCTGCACCTCAGTATGTTGTCCGGCCACCAAGACACCCCAGAAGGCGAGCACCAGCACCGTAAAATCTCCACCAGCCTCCACAAAATTTTCAAATGCCCTATAACCTACATCCAAGCCAGGTGTATAGAAGGGAACAAAGGCTGAAAGATAATTTTACACTAATAGGAGAGTCCTATGCAAGATTGTTTGAGAAATTAAAGCAGTATGACATGATTTCACCTATTCCTCCAAATCATGTGGATCCCCGTGCAAGAAGCTTTGACCCTTCTAAAAGGTGTGAATACCATTCCAATGCCCAGGGGCACAATGATGAAAGTTGTCGGGATTTGAAAAGAGAAATAGAAAGAATGATCCAAGAAAACCTGATTGTGATCTAAGACAGTGACACCCAGAATATCGCGCAGAATCCTTTACCTGCACATTATGATGCACATTTTGCGGGGATGAGGCCTGGTGACATGGAGTATGAGAATCCTCTCGGGAACTTGTTAACTGAAGTTAATGATGTTGAAATTGGAGAAGGCTCTACTGATTCTGATGAGCAAATTTGTGGCTAAATGTCAAGCCTAGCAATTGAAAAGTCATCCCCTCCTCACTAGGAAGGAATCTTGGTAGTTTGTTTTGATGTTTTTTCTATTATCTGGGTTATTGCAGGGTTTTGATCCAGATTTTATTTGTTTTATTGGGTCAAACCCTTCTATCCCTCCATTCTATTTGTGTGAATCTTGTCTGTTCCTAGTTCTTTTGTGTCATTCTGTTCCTAGTTCTTTTGTCGCTAGTTCTGATGACATGCATGTGGAAATTTTGGCCAGATCTTAGGAACCGATTTAATCTGGAATTGGATAACTGAAAAAAAAAGCACTTTTGAGGATGAATAAAGAGTTGAAATACTTTGGAATTAAGGTCCAGTAAATTTCACCTTCAAATCATTGTGAAGATTGGGCTTGAAGATGTTTAATCAATTGAAGTTTGTTGGAAAGTTTGACATTAAGAGACGGAAAGTGTCTTGTGACTATGAAACACCAAGAAGACGGGCATGTTCATCAATGATGTATGTGAGCACGTGATTTTTGCTTTCACGAAAACTACTCCAAAAGAAATCAAAATAAAATAAATTTTCTTTGGCATACAATTTATTTTTAGAATTTTGCAGGGCATTTTAGGATAACTATTTGTGCATTTATCTGTGAATATTTATCTTGTTTTGATTAATTAAATACCAAAAATATGTTGCATGTGTACTTAGGATTTTATTTTTTACAATTAGGAATTAACTGCACAACATTTGGTTTGTGAAAGAAGAAAATCACAAAAAATATATATCTGTTGTAATTTTGTCATTTAATGTATAATTGTGTGATTATTGTTTCAATTAGTATTTAATATCGTGTGAGATCCCTTTTAATATTTTATTTGAATTTTACGGATTTAGTTGGGCATTTAGGAATTAATTAAACCATAATTTGGTTTTAAAAGAAGAAAATCACAAAAGTATGTATTTAGTCTATTTTGTCATTTAAAGTGTAGCATTTTGTTGATTTTATTTTAATTAAATATTTTAACTTGTGTGATAGTTGTTAAGGGTTAATTAATCTTGTGTGGGTTAATTTTGATTTTTACAAAATTAATTTAGGAATTTTGGGTTAATTAGGAAATGAAAGGAAAAAGAAGAAGAATGAAAAGTGTGAAATAAATTGGATTGGGCTGAAATTGTAAGACAAAAATCAAGACCAAAACACTTAAATGACCCTGTCCAGGTCCCCTGATCTTTCAGACCAACCAAACGACGCCGTTTTTGCATCTCAAATCTGGGCCGTTGATTTGTTTCAATCAAACGGTCCAAATCAGCCTCGGCTAAGTTGAAACGACGTCGTTTTAGGCAAAATGATCTGAGTCGTTCATCTCGTTTAATCTTACGGTCCCCAACACGTCTTATGACCCGACCCATTCTCAATTGAGACCGACCCAGTCTCACAGCTGAGCCAAACAACGTCGTTCCTTTAAGTGAATAGATCTAGGCCATTGATCTCTCTTGATCGAACGGCTGAGATCAAACCACCCCACCCCTATATAAATTCAATCCCTCACCCGACGCCCCCGAGTCAAACACCCCCCCTCTTCCTGTTCATCATCTCTCTCAATCAGAGACGAACATGAACAAAACCCTAGCGTCGCCCCCTTGTACTCCACCATTAATACCGGCGGCCTGAGGTTCAATAACCCCATCTTTACACCCCTGAATCACCTCGACCTCCTCTTTCCAACCATCACCATAACTCCCCTCGAATCAGGTCCCAACTCTTCGAATCTTAAATCGAAGGTTGGCCTGAAAACCCAACCGTCTCCGATGATCACCAAACTAACACCCTGTGACCTTCCAGCCACCCCCAACACAAATCCTCAAACCATTTGACTTGAATCATCTCAGAGCTTCTCAAATCTTCATTTGAAGATTCCATCCAAACGGAAACCTACACCAATCAACCCCAAATTTACACCCCAGCACCCCCTGACCTTCCTAATCGCCAAATCATCATTGGTTTGGTTCGAATCTGGCTAGAAACACTCGAACCCCAAATCGAAACAAACAAAACCCTAGAAAAAACCAAAACTATTTTCTGTCCGAATTTTAAGAGGTTTTGGGTGTTTAACTAACCTTAGTCGAAGTGTTCTCAATTGAGAACACTCGATTAAGGTCCGTTTGACCTCAAAAGAAATTCAAATTCGAGTCGATTCAAGTCCGTCTGTTCTTTGTTCTATATAAGGTATTTTTCCTTTTTCCTTTTTCTTTATATCTATTTTTCTGATGTTTTAGGTGTCTGTTTATGTGTTTAGTATTGTTATATTAATTTTTCAATTTTGTTGATTATTCTTTCCTTCTACATCAAACCCTTTTATTTGGTCGAATTTGTTTCTGTTCTTTGTTGCGTATAATTATAGACTGCATAATCAATTCAAATAAGTTTCGTCGATTAGTCATTTTGTTATAAACCTCTGTTCTTGTCAATACTGATTGAAATTGCCTGATTGTCTGTTTTTAGATGGATTGTTATCAATTGTTGTAGATAATCGGTTAATTAGTTCTCGTCGATTAATTCGTTCTTGTTTGTAAACCAATAAGCTCGTCAAATGTTTGTTGTGTATCCTTGATCTGTGAACACTTAGCTTCAGGGCATTGTCAGTACGCTGACAATGAACCTGCATTCATGTGCATATTAGTTCAATGATTTCAATTTCAGTTTAAAGGATTCTGTTGAGTTCTGTGTATTGATTTAAATTCAGTTCAGTTTGTTTCAATTGGGATTCGACCTAAGTCATTTAGCTATCAATAAGTTTGGTTATGGCTGTTAGTCAGATTTAGTTTTTAAATTTTTGGTAGCTTGAACAGATTTCAGAATTAAAAGTTTTAATACAGTTGAATAATTGTATTAGGGGGCAGTAATATTAAAGGGGTTTCAGGGGTGATTTAGGAATGAAACAGTTGGAATAATATTTTAGTGTTAGTGTTTTGTTAGTGGGATATTAATTAATACACTAATGGGGAACAAAAGGTATTGAAGGGGCTGAAATTAAGGAAAAGCTTTCCTTAGTGGCTGATTAAGTGGAAAATTCTGATTTAGTGGAAAAGGGGGTCGGGCAGTAAGTTGGAAAAGGAGGGCAGACTTATATAAAAGGGTGTTTGAGGCTGGAAATTGGGGGGGAGGAACCAGAAAAAAAGACTAAAAGAATTAAAGAGAGAAAAATTTCTGAAAATCTTAAGAAAGGGCTTGAGAGTTGAAAAGAGAAAACAAAAAAAGAAAGATACTGTTTCATTGCATCTATAGGAGTAACTCGAATTTTGGACTGTGAATCTGATTCCTTTTGATTGCTTAATTGGTTCAGTGGTCTACGAGTTTAGTTTTGGGTTTAATACACGCTTGGTTGAGTCTGTTTGTGTTGTTGGTATTACTGGGGAATTTTAACTGGATTGTTGTGCTACATGCTGCCACTGTTGCATTGCTGCTGCTGACTTATCTTCTACTTTGTTTCTACTCCAACTCCAGGTACATACATTTGAGTCCACCATGATGTAACTTTGAAGTGGAGTCGATAATATGAAAGTGTTCATCAGACCCCTGTTCATCTTGATTTCAACTGTGTTTATGGTTAAAACAGATAGTAATTGACATAAGTTGCCTGGCTTAGTTTAGTTTTGTCTTTTGTCGTTAAAACTTGGACCGTAATTAAGTGATTTGGACTGTTATGTGAACTTTCAATTTGTAGTAATGAATCAAACTCTACAGTTGTATAGTCATTAAGACTTGAATAGTCTGAAGCATTTTACAAATCAGGTTCAGTGGGCTGTGAGCTATAGTTGTAAAATCCCTATTAGTATATTTGTTAACTTGAGCACTGTTCGAAGGCCAGCTGAACTGAGCATTAACGCATGAACTGTAATTTGGTATACACTTGTGTTGATGACTGAGTATTTAATTTGCTAGGAACAAATAACTTTGCATGTCATTTCATAAAGTATGTTCATAATGACTTATATTTCTTGGGGTAATAGCTAGTCATTGATTAATTCTTGGGTTTAAGATGACATGAGTAGTGTTCAGCAGTGCATAGATTTTAGCTATAAGGATGCCTAAGTTTGATTTAGGAATTGACGTTGTTTAAACGACTTCTGGCTAATCAGCTTTGTTCATAATTAAACAAAAAATCAGAAAGGCGCTAATTCTCATAGGTACAAACGGTCACTGATCCTGCAAATTAGTTACATGTACAACAATTATTTTAACTGGGCCGTCACATTTTTTGAAGCCCGATCTTATAATACTAAGTAATCAAGGCCCCCTTTATTTATTTCTTTAAAGACAAATGAAATAGGAGGACAATAGTCACTTTAGGATCGTCCTCTTAAAAATAAACGAAATGAGCCTCGCCTAATAAAATGCATAGATTGCAGGGTCCTCACAAATATACGTATCAATTATTTAAAACTCGGGATCGTCCGTTTAGTGAACTTCATGATCTTTTCCCAAAATAACCACGCGTTAGTCTCTTTAGGCGCGTACTTTAAATAACATTACTTTCTTAAACCCGGGTGCACATTTATGTGACCCAAATCCAAATCTCAACGGAGTCGGGATGTGTCAACAACCACGGATGCATTGATGTGACGTGGTTCGAGATGTGTTTTCACGACGTTGCAATTCTCGTTGAGAAATAACAATAATAAAAGCGTTTAAAAAGTTTAAATTTGCATATAGGTTCAATATGAATTAAAATCAGATAAATAAGACGAATATAACAGTTGAGCGATCGTGCTAAAACCACGGAACTCGGGAATGCCTAACATCTTCTCCCGGGTTAACAGAATTCCTTACTCAGATTTCTGGTTCGCGGACTGTAATACAGAGTCAATATTTTCCTCGATTCGGGATTCAACCGGTGACTTGGGACACCATAAATCTCCCAAGTGGCGACTCTGAATCTTTAAATAAAATCTCGTTTCGATTGTTATTTAATTGGAAAAAACTCCCTTTCGCGCCCCTTTGCAGGCGGCGCGGGCGAAAAAGGAGGTGTGACAGCTCTGGCGACTCTGCTGGGGATCCGAACCCAGAATCTCTGGTTCAGGGTTCAGAATTTGAGCTTATAATAATTCTTGTATCTGGATTTGTTTATTATCTGATTTTATTACATGTTTGGGCTTAATGTGCTAAATGTTGCTTTTTACCGCTTTGATATTATCTGAACTGTATATATAAACTGCAACGAAATCCCTCTCTTCTCTCTCTTGAGGAGTGCACGCTGGTCGTGACTTCTTTCTGTTAGTGTCATATCCCAAAATAGAACGAGGATTCGGAGGAGTTGCAAAACTGGATGATCTTTTGGTTACCGGTACACAGCTCCCATCCTCGGCTCGAGTTGTCCGCTCGGGTCAGTCAGGTCTAGAACGAACACCCAGGATAAACCTAGTATAACAAAACCTCATGTCGGATCCCTAGTAGGAACGCTTAGTTGCATCATGTGCACTTGACTTAGGGGACTCAACACAGGGATTGAGTCCGTCTAGGACAAGCAACCTGAAATGAAAAGACCATCCTGCTGCATCCTGTTTGTTTTACGCATTTATTTGCTGCATACTTGCATGTTGACCGGTTTCTGAAAATACTGGAATATTTAAAAAAAATAGCAGTATAGAGAGATAATTACCTATTTTTTTTAATTTTTTTTTAAAAAAGTGTCCAAATAGCAAACTCTGCCAAAGTTTTGAGAAAATGAGAAAAAAAAATTTAGTAAACAAGTCTTGTTTTCAGAATTAGTTTATTTTCGTTGCCCGAACTACGCCGGTTTGATTCTCACAGGATGTGAGATACGTAGGCAACTCTCATAGGTTCCAACCTCCCCTTTTGCAAAAATAGCCAAAAAAATGTCAATTTTTTTTAGTTTTTCGTCATAAATAAGTCGGGTGATTCCATTCTTGTAAAAATAACCGAATGTCCCTAAAAAGACGCCAGAAGGCTGTTTTTGCGAGAACAACCACTGTTGGTCATTTTTAAGGTTTTGTCCGGTTGGTAAAACACAACCTTTAAATCTTTTTCGAAGTGCTGAAGGGCCGTATTGACAAGACTGGAGTTTTAAATGTGTGTCAATTCTTCCTTTGAGTCCAATGAGTCTTAATCACCCCAAACAAACATGTAGAATGAGCACGGGTCCAAGTTTGCCGGTAACAGTTAGGAGCAAGATCCCTTTGGAGTTGCGCTTGTGATGGGAGGATTTGGAAAAGTCAGAGCGAGATAAGATCAAATCACATCTGGAAGGCCTCACCAGTTTGTTGAACGTCAGACCCAGATGTGACATCATAAAAGCTTTGGTTACATTTTGGGACCCGGCCCACAACGTATTCTACTTCTCGGATTTTGAACTCACCCCAACCTTAGAAGAGGTAGTAGGATATATGGACATTACTGAGGGGCTAAGGCATAAATATCTGATTGCACCAAGAACAGTCAATTCGCACAAGTTCATGGATCTGCTGAAGATAAGCAAGGGAGTCCCGTACTCTGAATTGGATAGGGGATTTTCTACTTTGCAGTTCATATACCAGAGGTATGGGCATATAGGAGAGTTCGACGGTCTGGAAAGCGGGGTTTGCAGCAGAGGGAATCAGACAAAATGGGATGAACATAGGCGGTTCGCCTTCATGGTAGCATTCTTGGGCATTGTGGTGTTTCCTCGGAAAGATAGAAATATTGATTTAAAGGTGGCTGGAGTCATCAAGGTCCTAATTACCAACAACAAAAGCATGTTGGTCCCTATGATAGTGTCCGAGATATACCGAGCTCTCCAAGCCTGTAAAGCCGGGGCAGATTTTTTCGAAGGGTGCAACTTGTTATTGCAAATGTGGATGATCGAGCACTTGTGTCATCATCCTCAGTATATGAACTGTAGATCTACAAACAAAGGTTGCATTGAAGGATATAACACGAGGGTTTCCGGGCTCAAATTGCCAGAAGGGTCTGAAGACTGGGTATCTTGCCTTTGTGCCATCACTGCAGCACAAATTGGGTGGACATTGGGTTGGCTTCCTGTTGAAGAAATTGTGTACATGCCCGCCACGGGTCCTTACTTCCTCTTAATGGGACTCCGAGGCATTCAGCCTTATGCGCCTTACCGGGTGATGAGACAGTTAGGGAGGTGTCAGGTGGTACACCCAGATGAATATCTCAGCGTTTATGCAATCGAGGTTAGCACCAACAGCCAATTTAATGAAGAAGCCATTCGTTCTATTGGAATGAATGCCAATATTTAACGGTAAACACTCGAGTGCGCGACCTATCCTGAGGTGAAGTCTCACTGGCTTATATCACCTGGTACAGGAAGAAAGATGTTATAAGATATGAGCCAGAACGACTAGCCAAAAAAGCCCATATTCAAGAGTTTATTGAGGCGTCGCAAGAACCGTGGGACTGGTTGGCCAAAGAGCGGGAATATCGGGCCGAAATAGGCAAGCTAAAACAACAGATTAAGGATCTGAAATTTGAGAACAATGTGCAGGTTGCTGCCGACAAAGGAGAAAAGAACAAACTAGCCAGAGAAAGCGAGATCCTCAAAGCTCAGATCCGGAAGATGAAAATGGATTGCGACAACCAACGGAGAAGCCGATCCGATAAAAGGTTGATAGCAGGGTTAAGGAATCAGGTCGTTGAAAGCCGAAAAGACTTGGGAAGATCCGAGGCTAGCATAGCAAGAATACGGGCCAGATGGGCAAAAGGTACAACAGCGCGGAAAAAGCACTTATGGCAAGTGAGAAGGGATTATGAAGGGAGCATTGCAATATTAAAAGAAATAAATTCCACTCTCAGTGATCGGATCTTTAAACAAGCCCGAGATGCTAGAACGGACAGGGAGCGCTGTTATGATTCAATAGCCCAAATGGAAGAACAAATGGAGAGGTTCCAAGATCAGCTCGTTGACAACACTCAAGTATTGGGATTAAAGAATCAACGAATAGAACAGCTGTGTATGGAAAGGGATAAAATCAGGGGTAGGATCGATGAGATTGGGTGCTACATCACCACGAAGTGCCTAACATGTGAAGAAATGCCCCGTGCCCTTTTTGCCTCAGTCATGGGCTATGTCCATCAGATCATGGAGGAATTAAAAAGCTTGCAAAGAGGCCTGGCACCAAAACCTGCGGAAAGGCCGAACGATGCCTCGCAGGCACCAAAATTCAAGGCTTTAATATATCCCTAGTTCAAGTCTGCACTTGTTTGGTTTTTAAAAGTATGTTGTCTACCCCTCTGTTCTCTTTTCATATCAAACAATGTTAATAGTGTGGAGTCTGTATTTCGCTTGTTTGTTTTTCTTCAATTGCGTAGCTTGTAATAACGTTTTTTGGTAATAAAATGCAAAGTTGCGTCTTTATTTTTTGTGGCAGAACTACACCCGGTCTGATTCATGCGGGGACATGATACGTAGGCAATCCACATAAGATTCGACCACCACCAAAAGATAAAAAGAAAAGGCAAAGTGAATAAAGAAAGGACATAAGCCGGAATGACGCATGCAATCGAAGCAAAAACATGTTAGAAATGGTTAAACTGCCTAGGAACATTGCATTCCCCAATGTGAAATTGCAATATGTGTTAAGCTCTAACGCTAACAAGTTTGTTGTTTATACCAGAGAAAGAGATTTCAAAATAGTTAGCTCGTTAGAACGGTCTGGCAGATTACCATTACCACACAAGATCAAAAGGGCCCATTCCGGAAAGTATGTCTGGTTCGGACAAAAGTGTTGAGGAGGAAAAGACGGAGATACAAATGATGAAGGAGGAAGTAGGCAGGTTGAGACAAGAGATTGTTGGGATGCACCTAGCCTGGGCTAAGGGACAAGCACCACCAATACTTCCCCCTACTCCTACCCTTTCACCAGCTTGGACTCCGGAACACCCTTCCATTGGTCCATCAACGATCTTCCCCATTGCCCAATACTATCAAGGAGAAACTTCCTATAATCCCCATGCTTCACCACCCAAACAAAACCCTCCTCCACCAGCTGTTCCTGTTTTCGTGGCACCTCCACCCGCCACATTGCAAAAATCACCCGAGGAACCAGTGTTTAAGGTTCACGACAACCAGTACTATCCTCCTGAACTCACCTTCAAACCACCCGAGCCATACATTTACACCCCTCACCTTCAGCTCCCGACAGAAACGGAGAGGCTAGCTAAAAATCTGGAGCAGGACGAAATGCTCCGTAAAGAAAAAAGCCTGGAGCAATCCTTCAAGAATATGCATGGATTGGGCAGCCAAGTCAGTGTGTCCTATAAAGATCTGTGTCCCTTCCCCGATGTTCAATTTCCGGCACGTTTTAAAATGCCAAAATTTGATCTATATGAGGGGCATGGTGATCCCATGGCGCATCTACGAGGTTTCTGTAGTAAGATGAGAGGGGCAGGTGGAAAGGATGAATTGCTGATTGCTTACTTCGGTCAAAGTTTAAGCGGGTCCGCATTAGAATAGTAACAAGGCAGGATCCTAGCAGGTGGTATACCTGGGACGATCTAGCACAAGCATTTGCAGGTCATTTCCAGTATAACCTCGAGATCGTCCCCGACCGTCTCACACTGTTAAAACTTGAGAAAAAGCCCGGAGAGAGCTTCAGGGAATTTGGATTCCGTTGGAGAGAACAAGCAGCAAGAGTCGATCCACCAATGAGGGAAGGTGAAATGGTGGACTACTTCTTACAAACGATGGAGCCAACCTACTTTGGTCACCTGGTGACGTCGGTTGGTAAATCTTTCAATAAAGTAGTAAAATGGGCGGCATGGTTGAAGAGGGACTCAGGTCCAACAAGATAATGAGTTATTCGGAGATCAAGGCCATAACTCAGGCTATCCAAAGCGGCACGGGAGGTGCGCTCGGGAAAAAGAAGAGAGAAGAGGTCGCAACAGTCGAAGCAGGTACTTGGTCCAGATCAAGAGGTCCAGACCCTCGCTACCAAACCATACCCCATAACCCAAATTATCCACACAATCCATACAACCCTCCACAACCCTATTATCCACCACAAGAGCCCCATTTCTCCGTCCATCACGCCTAAACTTACACATAGCCTCCGGCTCGTCCGCAATGGCATGCGCCGGCTCCCCAACATACATATCCACCTCCCCAACACACATATCCACCTCCACAAAATATATATCCACCACCAAGGGCCTACAGGAATCCTTCAGGGCCAAGCTTCCGCGGAAATCAGGCTTTCAGAAATGAAAGGATGCAGAAGCCGAGAACATTCACTCCGTTGGGAGAAACCTATACTACTCTGTTTCACAAGTTGAGACAGATAGGCCTATTAAGTCCTGTTGAACCCAAATTGCCAAATCCCCTTCCCAGAAATCTAGACCACTCAGTAAGCTGTGAATATTGTTCGGGGGCTCCCGGGCATGATACCGAGAAATGTTGGAAATTGAAGACTGCCATACAAGATCTTATTGACACAAATAGGATCGAGGTTCAAGCACAAGAGGTACCCAACATCAATGAAAACCCGTTACCAGTGCACCATGAGGCCCACATGATCGAACTAGTGCACGAAGGAGGGAAACTTAAAACACTCTTACAAACGGTAATGATGATTCGTGCCAATCTGAACGAAAATTCGACCAGTGGAAAGGCAGTGGTACAGTTGGGAAAGGTAGATGACAAGCCATTTGTGGTAATGGGGAAAGGTTCGTCTGTTGCTGCAAAGAAGCCAGAGTCAGCCAAGACAGTACTGCAGGGAGTATCAAGCACACCAGTGTTGGTGGTAAAGGGGGTCCACGTGGAACTAGTTATTATCAGGCCAGTCATGCAGTTGCCGATAATAAGTGAGAAAGCTGTACCGTGGAGCTACAGTCAAGAGACAGTGATGCATAAGGGAAAGGAGGTTGTGGAAGAAGTATGCGAGGCTCAAGGGTTAACTCGTTCGAGAAGGTGTTTTGTTCCCGCAGAATGAAGAAGGGCCAATCCTGTAATAATCAAGAAGCCAGTGACGGAGGAAGAAGCAGAGGAGTTCTTGAAAAAGATGAAGGCACAGGACTACTCAATTATAGAGCAGTTGAGAAAGACCCCAGCCCAGATTTCTTTGCTATCCTTATTGATCCATTCAAACGATCATTGTCAGGCCTTAATGAAGATTCTGAATGAAGCTCATGTCCCGGACAAGCTCTCAGTGAACCATTTGGAGAAAATAGTGCACAAGATCTTCGAAGTAAATCGAGTGACATTCTCTGACGATGAGTTACCGATAGAGGGTACAAAACACAACAGGGCACTCTACTTGACGGTAAAATGCGAATATTCGGTGGTCGCTCGAGTGCTAATTGATAATGGATCAAGTGCAAATATCTGTTCTTTGGCCACTCTAAACAAACTAAAGGTTGCTGATGATAGGATCCACAAGAACAACGTCTGCGTCCGAGGTTTTGATGGGGGCGGTACTGACACAGTGGGTGATCTCGTACTGGAATTAACCATTGGTCCAGTCGAGTTCACCATGGAATTTCAAGTGATAGATGTGGCGGTGTCGTACAATCTTTTGTTGGGACGACCCTGGATCCACACAGCTAAAGCAGTGCCTTCTACACTGCATCAAATGGTCAAATTTGAATGGAATAGGCAAGAGATTGTGGTACACAGGGATGACGGCACATATGTCGTCAGTGATGCTATTGTGCCCTTCATAGAAACCGACGATGACAAGGGCCCATGGGTTTATCAGGTTTTCGACGCAGTGTCAGTAGACAAAATTCCTGAGGGTGGGGGCCTTCCACTTCCCAGAATCACAGCTGCAACCTTCATGATAGCCTCAGAGATGTTGAATAGTGGGTTTGTACCAGGGAAAGGTCTAGGGATTGATCTGCAGGGAATGATCCAGCCAGTTTACTTGACTAAGAACTTGGATACTTTTGGGTTGGGATTCAAACCTACCGCAGTGGATGTAAAGTGGGCCCACAAGTTAAAGAAAAGAGTCTGGGTCCTTCCTAAGCTAATCCCACGCCTGTCTAGATCATTTGTCAAAGTAGGGTGCAGAAAGTTGCCAGTCCCGGAAGTTCTTGGACACTTGATCGGTCCAGATGGAGATTTGAATGAGGGCTTTGAAAGAATGTTCGCAGATGTCAACATGATAGAAGCTGGAGAGGGTTCCAGTATGGCAGACATACAGCTTTTGGGTCCTAAGGCCAAGGTCAACAATTGGATAGCTACTCCTCTTCCTACTCGGAGGAGTCCTGGTAGTTGGCTCTAATTTTCCTTCTTGTTTTCTGGATTATTCCAGGGTTGTAATCCAGATTCCTTTTTATTGTGTTCAATAAAGTGTGAAACCTTATTATCTCATAATTCAATAAAACGAAAAAGTTTATTCTTTATTTCTTATTTTATATGTTATTTTTAATTTTGTTTCCTTCGTTTCTTTTTCTGAACAGTTCTTTTCATACTGGTTCTAACGACATGGCATGCGCAACGGATCTTCAACCTAGTCTAAAAGATCAATCTAATTCCGAACTGACTATACAAGAGGTCGATTATGATAATGAATCGGAATACGATGAGGATGAAGCCTTCGAGGAGATAAACAAAGAGTTAAGCCAGTTTGAAGAAAAATCCAGGCCCAACTTAAATGACACAGAAGCCATCAATGTAGGGGATGCAGGCGATATCAGAGAAACTAAAATAAGCATCCACATTGCACCAAATATCAGGGAAGAATTGATCAAAACACTTATTAAGTTCAAAGATGTTTTTGCATGGTCATATGATGACATGTCGGGGTTAAGCACAGATTTGGTAGTTCATAAATTGCCTACCGACCCGACATGCCCTCCCGTCAAACAGAAGTTGAGGAAATTCAAGACAGATATGAGTGTGAATATTAAAGAGGAAGTAACCAAGCAGCTGCAAGCAAAGGTTATTCGTGTCACTCGATATCCTGATTGGTTGGCTAATGTGGTGCCGGTGCCAAAGAAAGATGGGAAGATTAGGGTGTGTGTCGATTACCGCAATCTGAACAGGGCAAGCCCAAAGGACAACTTTCCTTTACCCAACATCCATATCTTGATCGACAATTGTTCCGGGCGTGAGATCGAATCTTTTGTAGATTGCTATGTTGGGTATCATCAGATTCTGATGGATGAAGAAGATGCGGAAAAGACGGCATTCATCACGCCATGGGGGACTTATTGCTACCGGGTAATGCCATTTGGTTTGAAGAATGACGGGGCAACGTACATAAGAGCAATGACCACTGTGTTTCATGACATGATCCACAAAGAGATTGAGGTGTACGTGGACGATGTGATTATAAAGTCTAAGCATTAGGAAGACCACGTAGCAGACTTAAGGAAGTTTTTCCAAAGACTTCGAAGGTATGATATTAAGCTCAACCCGGCCAAATGTGCCTTTGGTGTTCCATCTGGAAAGCTGTTGGGATTCATCGTCAGTCGGCGAGGTATTGAACTGGACCCGTCAAAGATCAAATCTATCCAAGATTTGCCACCGTCGAAGAACAAGACAGAAGTAATGAGTCTGTTGGGAAGGTTGAATTACATCAGCAGATTTATTGCACAACTCACAGCAACCTGTGAACCCATCTTTCGGCTATTGAAGAAGGATGCTGCGGTAGAATGGACGGCGGAATATCAGGAGGCATTTGACCAGATCAAAGGATATTTATCAAATCCACCTGTGTTGGTTCCACCTGAGACAGGGAGACCATTAATTATTTATCTAACGGTCTTGGAGAATTCGTTTGGTTGCGTGTTGGGGCAACACGACATTACAGGGAGAAAGGAGCAAGCCATCTATTATCTCAGCAAGAAGTTTATAGTATATGAGGTTAAGTACACTCAACTCGAGAAGACATGTTGCGCCCTAACTTGGGTGGCCCAGAAATTGAAGCATTATTTGTCCTCATATACTACTTATCTCATTTCCCGCTTGGATCCGCTAAAGTATATTTTCCAGAAGCCTATGCCCATAGGAAGGTTAGCGAAATGGAAAATATTACTCACGGAGTTTGACATCGTCTATGTGACGAGGACAGCCATGAAGGCCCAAGCATTGGCAGATCACTTGGCTGAGAATCCTGTTGATGCAGAATACGAGCCGTTGAGGACGTATTTTCCTGACGAGGAAGTAATGCATATAGATGAGTTGGAATTACCTGAGGAACCAGGTTGGAAGCTTTTCTTTGATGGAGCCGCAAATGCGAAGGGTGTTGGAATAGGAGCGGTACTTATTTCTAAAACAGGACGTCATTATCCTGTTACAGCTCAACTGCATTTCTATTGTACCAATAACATGGCTGAGTATGAGGCATGCATTTTGGGTCTGCGACTAGCTGCAGACATGGATGTCCAGGACATTTTGGTCTTGGGAAACTCGGACCTCCTGGTGCATCAGATTCAGGGTGAATGGGAAACACGGGATTTGAAGCTTATACCATATCGGCAATGTTTGCACGATCTGAGCAAGTAATTTCGATCAGTGGAGTTCAGACACATCCCGAGAGTTCACAATGAGGTTGCCGATGCTTTAGCCACTTTAGCATCGATGTTGCACCACCCAGACAAAATTCATGTTGACCCGTTGCACATCCAGGTTCGTGATCAGCATGCCTATTGCAACATGATAGAAGAAGAAGTGTATGGCGAGCCATGATTTTATGACGTCAAGGAGTACCTCAGAATGAGGATATACCCGGAGAAGGCCACCGGAGATCAAAAAAGATCCATTCGGCGATTATCAAATGGATTCTTCCTCAGTGGAGGATTGTTGTACAAAAGAACCCCAGATTTGGGATTGTTGAGATGTATAGATGCCAGTCAAGCCACGACAGTTATGACAGAGGTACATGTTGGAGTTTGTGGGCCACATATGAACGGATATGTATTGGCGAAGAAGATTCTTCGAGCAGGGTATTATTGGCTCACTATGGAGCGTGATTGTATCAGTTTCGTGTGGAAATGCCATCAATGTCAGATACACGGAGATTTGATTCATTATCTGCCGACAGAATTGCATACAATGTCAGTGCCATGGCCATTTGTTGCGTGGGGCATGGATGTCATTGGACCTATTGAGCCGGCAGCTACCAACGGTCATAGGTTCATTCTGGTGGCCATCGACTATTTCACTAAGTAGGTTGAAGCTAAAACTTTCAAGTCAGTAACCAAGAAAGCAGTGGTGGATTTTGTTCACTCCCATATCATCTGTAGATTTGGGGTCCCAAAAGTGATCATCACGGATAGTGGTGCTAATCTTAATAGCAATTTGATGAAAAAGGTATGTCAACAGTTTAAGATTACACACC
Source organism: Nicotiana sylvestris (assembly GCF_000393655.2). Classification (NCBI taxonomy): domain Eukaryota; kingdom Viridiplantae; phylum Streptophyta; class Magnoliopsida; order Solanales; family Solanaceae; genus Nicotiana; species Nicotiana sylvestris. The sequence goes on from NC_091067.1 coordinate 87,432,392, forward strand.
GTAATTCCACACCATATCGTCCCAAGGCGAATGGAGCAGTTGAAGCAGCCAACAAGAACATGAAGAAGATACTGAGGAGGATGGTAGAAGGGTCCAGACAATGGCATCAAAAATTACCATTTGCATTGTTGGGTTATCGCACCACCGTCCGGACTTCAGTAGGTGCAACCCCTTATTTGTTGGTATATGGAACTGAAGCAGTAATACCGGCAGAATTTGAAATTCCATCCCTTCGGATTGTCGCTGAGGCTGAGATTGATGATGACGAGTGGGTTAAAAACCCGTTTGGAACAGTTAAACTTGATTGATGAAAAAAGATTGGCAGCTGTATGTCATGGCCAGTTATATCAAAAGAGGATGGTGAGAGCCTACAACAAGAAGGTGCGCCCCAAAAAATTTGAGGTGGGGCAGCAGGTGTTGAAACGAATCCTGCCACATCAGGCCGAAGCAAAAGGCAAGTTCGCCCCGAATTGGCAAGGACCGTTCATTATAACCAGAGTGTTGTCCAATGGCGCTTTATGTTTAACAGATATCGACGGGAAATGCATCGACATGACTATCAATTCTGACGCAGTTAAGAGATATTATATATGATTTCTTTTGATTGTAATTGTTGTTTGTGGTTGGCATTTATCGGAGAATGAAATAACGGAGGCAATTCTTTCTTCTATCCAAACACTTTAACCTTTGCTTCCCCTTTTGAGCCTTATTCATTCTTTCATATCCCTCTTTTGGAATCAGTAAGTAAAATAAAAGAAAAAGAGAAAAATAATGATAATAAAGACAAAAGAGAAGTCATAAGAAAAACAAAGGAATTGGGAACTACGTTTGACCTGATTCCTCAAAAAAGGATACGTAGGCGCCTCACGGCTCGGTCATAGTGTAACAAAAAATAAAAATCCCCAAGCAAGAAAAACTGGGGCAGAAGTTGTGTTTATAATTTTGGGAAAGAAAGTTTGATTCCAAGAGTTGTAGTGTTTTACCCATCAAAATTATTTTGAGCTTTTTTTTAATACCCCTTTTCCTTTTAGCCAGACACGAAAACCCATATTGATGTCCAAACCCAATCAGTATCCGAGAAGTGCCCAGTCATGAGTCAGGGAATAACACTCTGATCCCCAACAGAAAGGAAGATCATAAACTGGGAATGAATTAATAGCCGAAAGAACCCCTAGCAGAGAGAGTCATATCGGCAACACTTCAATCCCCAACTGAAAAATAAAATAAAATGAGAGAGTCTTATCGGTGAAAACCTTCACAGGCACCATAAGGCGACGGAAGTTGAGAGAAATAAAATGAGAGAGTCTTATCGGTGAAAACCTTCACATGCACCATGAGGCGACGGGAGTTGAGAGACATGAGAGAGTCTTATTAGTGAAAACCCCTCGAAGGGCACTATGAGGCGACAAGGCAAGATTGGCAAGAAGGATCCGCAGTTGTTAAAAAGTTGAGTGTTTTATTTATCCCTGGCAGGATGAGGCTATCCGAAAGACTGATTGATACAAATAGATTGGGTTGATTAATCCGGAATGCACGACATGATCGTTGGGATCGGTTATATCTTTCAGATAAGTTATTTTCTTTCTTTTTCCCCAACATTTGTTCAGAAATATTTCTTCTTTTTCTATTTTTGAAATCATCACTTTGTCATTTCTTGCTTTAAAAGACTTTACCTCCCCAGCAATTTGTTTTTGAAAAGGATTTTCAGAGCTTACTACCAGTTGCCAAAATGGTGCAAAACAAAATGCGAATAGGACAGGCCAAAGATAAGGCGACAAAGCAACAGAAGTTGGTCGCAAGACCAAATAATTAATGGGTATAGAGCCCAAGAGGACCAAATTTCCAGGGGGAGTTAGAGAAAAACAGAAAGAACAATAGTTGAAAAGTTATGGATCAAATTCCAAGAGGATCACCAGCAGATTTGTGAGATACAGGAACAACTCCGACAGATTCTCGACCAAGTTCTGCAATGGTCGGACAACACAAAGCGGTGAAGGAAGAGAAAAGAAAAACCATCCCCAGCAGGAGTATCATCCTCACCAAATAATATCCTCCCCAGCAAGTTTTATAGCAAAGCAAGGAAAAGAAAAGGGAAAAACCATCCCCAGCAGAAGTGGCACGACCACTCGCCCCGTTTTAAACTAACAAAGTTTTCTTTGATTTTAAGCAGGGAAAGGAAATATTATTGACAGCAGGAAGACAGGGTCACAAAGAAGATTATCAAACTGGGGCAGAAAATTTTCTCTCATTACGAAAATTTTCTTGAAATCAGATAGCCATTTGGGAAAGAGAGAAGATAACACAAGTTTTGAAGAAATAAAATCCCCAACAGTATACAAGAAGGGAGATACAAGTTTTAAAAGGAGAGCAATCTTGGAAGAAGCAAGATAACCCAAAGTTGTAAAAGCAATGACCTCTGAATCAATATCATCCTCACCATTGTTAAAAGGAGGAAGATAATTCCCCAGCAGTGTTATTCCCGGCAGGTTTCAGGGAAGTGGAAGCACTAAGCTTTAAAGGAAATAGTCTTTGAAGAAGGAGGCTGAATTATTTTGAGAAAGTTGTTGAAGTCAGGAGCCCGCCTGGAGAATGGAGGCTGAATTATTTTGAGAAAGTTGTTGAAGTCAGGAGCCCGCCTGGAGAATGGAGGCTGAATTATTTTGAGAAAGTTGTTGAAGTCAGGAGCCCGCCTGGAGAATGGAGGCTGAATTATTTTGAGAAAGTTGTTGAAGTCAGGAGCCCGCCTGGAGAATGGAGGCTGAATTATTTTGAGAAAGTTGTTGAAGTCAGGAGCCCGCCTGGAGAATGGAGGCTGAATTATTTTGAGAAAGTTGTTGAAGTCAGGAGCCCGCCTGGAGAATGGAGGCTGAATTATTTTGAGAAAGTTGTTGAAGTCAGGAGCCCGCCTGGAGAATGGAGGCTGAATTATTTTTAAGTAGTTGAAGAAGTTAGGAGCCCGCCTGGAGAATGGAGGTTGGATTATTTTCAAGAAAATTAGATTCAGGAGCCCGCCTGGAGAATGGAGGCTGGATTATTCTAAAGAAGTTGTTGAGGTTAGGAGCCCGCCTGGAGAATGGAGGTGTTACATTTAAAAAAAATTGGAGTCAGGAGCCCGCCTGTAGAACGGAGGTTGTTAAATTTTAAGTTGGAGTCAGGAGCCCGCCTGTAGAACGGAGGTTGTTTATTTTAAGTTGGAGAAGTTAGGAGCCCGCCTGTAGAATGGAGGTTGCTAAATTTTAATAAAGAAGTCAGGAGCCCGCCTGGAGAATGGAGGTGTTACATTTAAAAGTTGGAGAAGTCAGGAGCCCGCCTAGAGAATGGAGGTTGTGTCATCTTTTAAAAGTCAAGTTGGAGTTAGGAGCCCGCCTACAGAACAGAGGAATACGTTTCAAGATCAAACAGAAGTCAGCAATAAAGAGGGTTACAACAAAAAATCCCAGCATAACAAGCTTTAATGTAGGAAGCAGTGTCCCCAGCAGACAGAACAGAATAATGAAACTTGTGTTCAGAAAAGCAAAAGGCCAGTGTCATCCCTAGCAGATTTCGAAAGAAAAGCAACAGAGGAAACACAAGCCGACAAGAAAGCAAGGCAACCAGAGCAAGGGGAAGATAGATAAGATTTTGTGATTCCTAGCTTAGTCTAACTTCTTATTTTATTTTGGCACGGTGTAATAAGGAGATCGGTAAGCAGTAGCAACAGCATGCAGCAGCAGTAACAGCAAAATTGTAGTTCCATGGTAGTCCCAGCTACCGAAACTTCCCGAACTACATTAACCTGATTCCCTTTTAGCCAGAGATATATAGGAAACCTTCGAAGCAAAGGTTCGGCTAAATATTTCAAAAAATGCTTCACACGGAGTACTCGAACGGGCAAAAATCGCTCGTATCCGCTCACTTTATCTTTGCACGAAAACCCTTTGCATTCTCGAACAAAGAGGGGTAGCTGTGAGCACGTGATTTTTGCTTTCACGAAAACTACTCCAAAAGAAATCAAAATAAAATAAATTTTCTTTGGCATACAATTTATTTTTAGAATTTTGCAGGGCATTTTAGGATAACTATTTGTGCATTTATCTGTGAATGTTTATCTTGTTTTGATTAATTAAAATACCAAAAATATGTTGCATGTGTACTTAGGATTTTATTTTTTACAATTAGGAATTAACTGCACAACATTTGGTTTGTGAAAGAAGAAAATCACAAAAAATATATATCTGTTTTAATTTTGTCATTTAACGTATAATTGTGTGATTATTGTTTCAATTAGTATTTAATATCGTGTGAGATCCCTTTTAATATTTTATTTGAATTTTACGGATTTAATTGGGCATTTAGGAATTAATTAAACCATAATTTGGTTTTAAAAGAAGAAAATCACAAAAGTATGTATTTAGTCTATTTTGTCATTTAAAGTGTGGCATTTTGTTGATTTTATTTTAATTAAATATTTTAACTTGTGTGATAGTTGTTAAGGGCTAATTAATCTTGTGTGGGTTAATTTTGATTTTTACAAAATTAATTTAGGAATTTTGGGTTAATTAGGAAATGAAAGGAAAAAGAAGAAGAATGAAAAGTGTGAAATAAATTGGATTGGGCTGAAATTGTAAGACAAAAATCAAGCCCAAAACACTTAAATGACCCAGTCCAGGTCCCCTGATCTTTCAGACTAACCAAACGACGCCGTTTTTGCATCTCAAAAACCCTAGCGCCCCCCCTTGTACTCCACCATTAATCCCGACGGCCTGAGGTCTAATAACCCCCATATTCACACCCCTAAATCACCTCGACCTCCTCTTTCCAATCATCACCATAACTCCCCTCGAATCAGGTCCCAACTCTTTGAATCTTAAATCGAAGGTTGGCCTGAAAACCCAACCGTCTCCGATGATCACCAAACTAACACCCTGTGACCTTCCAGCCACCCCCAACACAAATCCTCATACCGTTTGGCTCGAATCATCTCAGGGCTTTTCGAATCTTCATTTGAAGATTCGAGCCAAACAAAAACCTACACCAATCAACCCCAAATTTACACCACAGTACCCCCTGACCTTCCTAATCACCAAATCATCATTGGTTTGGTTCGAATCTGGCTAGAAACACTCGAACCCCAAATCGAAACAAACAAAACCCTAGAAAAAACCAAAACTATTTTCTGTCCGAATTTTAAGAGGTTTTGGGTGTTTAACTGACCTTAGTCGAAGTGTTCTCAGTTGAGAACACTCGATTAAGGTCCGTTTGACCTCAAAAGAAATTCAAATTCGAGTCGATTCAAGTCCGTATGTTCTTTGTTCTATATAAGGTATTTTTCCTTTTTCCTTTTTCTTTATTTCTATTTTTCTGATGTTTTAGGTGTCTGTTTATGTGTTTAGTATTGTTATATTAATTTTTCAATTTTGTTTATTATTCTTTCCTTCTACATCAAAACCTTTTATTTGGTCGAATTTGTTTCTGTTCTTTGTTGCGTATAATTATAGATTGCATAATCAATTCAAATAAGTTTCGTCGATTAGTCATTTTGTTATAAACCTCTGTTCTTGTCAATACTGATTGAAATTGCCTGATTGTCTGTTTTTAGATGGATTGTTATCAATTGTTGTAGATAATCGGTTAATTAGTTCTCGTCGATTAATTCGTTCTTGTTTGTAAACCAATAAGCTCGTCAAATGTTTGTTGTGTATCCTTGATCTGTGAACACTTAGCTTCAGGGCATTGTCAGTACGCTGACAATGAACCTGCATTCATGTGCATATTAGTTCAATGATTTCAATTTCAGTTTAAAGGATTCTGTTGAGTTCTGTGTATTGATTTAAATTCAGTTCAGTTTGTTTCAATTGGGATTCGACCTAAGTCATTTAGCTATCAATAAGTTTGGTTATGGCTGTTAGTCAGATTTAGTTTTTAAATTTTTGGTAGCTTGAACAGATTTCAGAATTAAAAGTTTTAATACAGTTGAATAATTGTATTAGGGGGCAGTAATATTAAAGGGGTTTCAGGGGTGATTTAGGAATGAAACAGTTGGAATAATATTTTAGTGTTAGTGTTTTGTTAGTGGGATATTAATTAATACACTAATGGGGAACAAAAGGTATTGAAGGGGCTGAAATTAAGGAAAAGCTTTCTTTAGTGGCTGATTAAGTGGAAAATTCTGATTTAGTGGAAAAGGGGGTCGGGCAGTAAGTTGGAAAAGGAGGGCAGACTTATATAAAAGGGTGTTTGAGGCTGGAAATTGGGGGGGAGGAACCAGAAAAAAAGACTAAAAGAATTAAAGAGAGAAAAATTTCTGAAAATCTTAAGAAAGGGCTTGAGAGTTGAAAAGAGAAAACAAAAAAAGAAAGATACTGTTTCATTGCATCTATAGGAGTAACTCGAATTTTGGACTGTGAATCTGATTCCTTTTGATTGCTTAATTGGTTCAGTGGTCTACGAGTTTAGTTTTGGGTTTAATACACGCTTGGTTGAGTCTGTTTGTGTTGTTGGTATTGCTGGGGAATTTTAACTGGATTGTTGTGCTACATGCTGCCACTGTTGCATTGCTGCTGCTGACTTCTCTTCTACTTTGTTTCTGTTCCAACTCCAGGTACATACATTTGAGTCCACCATGATGTAACTTTGAAGTGGAGTCGATAATATGAAAGTGTTCATCAGACCCCTATTCATCTTGATTTCAACTGTGTTTATGGTAAAAACAGATAGTAATTGACATAAGTTGCCTGGTTTAGTTTAGTTTTGTCTTTTGTCATTAAAACTTGGACCGTAATTAAGTGATTTGGACTGTTATGTGAACTTTCAATTTGTAGTAATGAATCAAACTCTACAGTTGTATAGTCATTAAGACTTGAATAGTCTGAAGCATTTTACAAATCAGGTTCAGTGGACTGTGAGCTATAGTTGTAAAATCCCTATTAGTATATTTGTTAACTTGAGCACTGTTCGAAGGCCAGCTGAACTGAGCATTAACGCATGAACTGTAATTTGTTATGCACTTGAGTTGACGACTGAGTACTCAATTTGCTAGGAACAAATAACTTTGCATGTCATTTCATAAAGTATGTTCATAATGACTTATATTTCTTGGGGTAATAGCTAGTCATTGATTAATTCTTGGGTTTAAGATGGCATGAGTAGTGTTCAGCAGTGCATAGATTTTAGCTATAAGGATGCCTAAGTTTGATTTAGGAATTGACGTTGTTTAAACGACTTCTGGCTAATCAGCTTTGTTCATAATTAAACAAAAAAATCAGAAAGGCACTAATTCTCATAGGTACAAACGGTCACTGATCCTGCAAATTAGTTACATGTACAACAATTGTTTTAACTGGGCCGTCACATTTTTTGAAGCCCGATCTTATAATACTAAGTAATCAAGGCCCCCTTTATTTATTTCTTTAAAGACAAATGAAATAGGAGGACAATAGTCACTTTAGGATCGTCCTCTTAAAAATAAACGAAATGAGCCTCGCCTAATAAAATGCATAGATTGCAGGGTCCTCACAAATATACGTATTAATTATTTAGAACTCGGGATCGGCCGTTTAGCGAACTTCATGGTCTTTTCCCAAAATAACCACGCGTTAGTCTCTTTAGCCGCGTACTTTAAATAACATTACTTTCTTAAACCCAGGTGCACATTTATGTGACCCAAATCCAAATCTCAACGGAGTCGGGATGTATCAACAACCACGGGTGCATTGATGTGACATGTTTCGAGATGTGTTTTCACGACGTTGCAATTCTCGTTGAGAAATAACAATAATAAAAGCGTTAAAAAAGTTTAAATTTGCATATAGGTTCAATATGAATTAAAATCAGATAAATAAGCTGAATATAACAGTTGAGCGACCGTGCTAGAACCACAGAACTCGGGAATGCCTAACACCTTCTCCCGGGTTAAAAGAATTCCTTACTCAGATTTTTGGTTCGCGGAACTGTAATACTGAGTCAATATTTTCCTCGATTCGGGATTCAACCGGTGACTTGGGACACCATAAATCTCCCAAGTGGCGACTCTGAATCTTGAAATAAAATCTCGTTTCGATTGTCCTTTAATTGAAAAAACTCCCTTCCGCGCCCCTTTGCAGGCGGCGCGGGCGAAAAAGGAGGTGTGACAATGTGATCCCGACAAGATACTATAATTGGAGTTCTCGAGGTTGGGAGGCCCTTTTTCTACTACCCAAAACACTTTATACCTTTTGTCACCCCTTTGAGCCTGTGTTATTTTCTTTGACCACCCTCTTTTGGAAAGTTTAGAGTCAAGAGTCAAAAAACAAAAAAAATGAAAAAAGAGGAAAAAGAAAAAGGAAAAAAAGTCCATGTCCCAAGAGTACAAACTAGAGCAATTCTTAGAAAGTTCAAGTGAAAAAAAAATGAAGAAGAAATGAATTGTCAAAGGTCCATGCCCTCAAAAAATAGAAGTCGGGGCAACTTGTTTTTGAAAACAAAAAGGGAAAAAAGATAGAAAAAAAGGGAAAAGACAGAGGAAAGAAAGTTGAAAAGTAATTAGGTCAAATGTTTGAACTACGTTAGACCTGATTCCTTTAAAATAAGGATACGTAGGCAGCCTCACAGTTCGGTCCAACCAAATAAGAATTTAGAAGAAAAAGAAAAAAAATAGAAAAATCCAAAAATCCCCAGCATCTGAAACTGGGACAAAGATTTTATTTCATTTTGAAAGAGTCGATTCCAAGAGTTGTAAGTCTACAACCCCTCATTTTGAGTTTATTTTGAGCCTTCATGCCGACTTTTCTTTCCAACCCTATCCAAAACCCTTCCAAATAAAGACCTCTCAATATGCCTTCAAGAATGCCAAGAGACGCATGCAATGAGCAACAGTTGTCACACGACGTAGAACATCGTCGAGTTGCTCACAAAAAAGAGGGAAAGAAAAAGAAAAAGAAAAATGAGAGAGTCTTATTAGTGAAAACCCTCACGGGCGCAGTAAGGCGATGGTAAGTAGATATGAATAAATGAGAGAGGCTTGTTGGTGAAAATTCCTCGGGGCACCATTAGTGGAAAGTGAGTCATGAAGCTGATGCAAAGGATTGGCACGGAAAGGCTCGACTTTAAAGATCATAAGAATGGTAAAAGGGAAGAATTGGTCAGTTTGATAGATCGGTTGTTAAGTCCAAAATGCATGTCATGATCATTAAGGCTAGTTATTGAAAAAAAAGAAAAAAAATTCTTCCTTCTGTCCTTCCGACAGAGGCATTTCTTGTTAATACTTGTTTCTTTGCATCATTGTGTCTTCCACTCTGAGTCAGTCCTTGTCAAAACAAGCAAGAAAAGATTTCAAAATTGCTACCAGCTTTTCAGTTGCACAAAGTGAACTTGGCCAGCACACTCAGTTATTACTGTCAACATGCCTTGAGGATTCATGCAAAGGCCCCCCCTAAAGACTCTTGTCAGCCTACTTGGTGCAAGCAAAGATAACTGGTGATTTTCTCCGACAGACAAATTGCTCAAAAGCAGGAAGTCATTCAAGATATCAGAAAAAGTCACCTAAGCAAAGATCTCCAATTGGGATAAGGCTGTTTGAGCTGCAAATACAAATGGTACTTGTGTGAAACAAACAGAGTTGGTGGAGAACAAAAGTCTTTTGAGACCGACTCAAGCTGATTGAGCAGAAGCCAAGCTGCCCAAGACTCAAGGCCACAAATCGACCACCATTTTCAAACTGATAAATTTTTCTTTGTATGAAACAGGAACAAAGCGGTGCAAGGAAAGTGATTCAAAAAGGGAAAAATATGAAGAAAAAAAACAACAAAAAAAGAGAAGAAAAAGAAAAAACGAGACAAAGGGAAGTTTCTCAAATCTTTTCTTTTATTTGTCTTGCTGTTGTGCATAAAATCTTATCATTGATCTTCACATTTTTCCTCCTAGGATAAAAAGTCCTAGTCTGATGGATTTTCCTCCCAAAAATAAAATCTTAGTCTGATGAATTTTTCTCCTAAGATAGGAGACCTAGTATGATGAATTTTCTCCTAGGATCAAAATCTTAGTCTAATGAATCTTTCTCCTAAGATACCAAAAAAGAAGATAGGAGACCTAGTCTGATGAACTTTCTCCTAGGATCAAAATCTTAGTTTGATGAATCTTTCTCCTAAAATACTAAAAAAAAAGACCTAGTCTGATGAAATTTCTCCTAGGATCAAAATCTTAGTCAGATGAATCGTTCTCCTAAGATACCAAAAAAGAAGTAGAAAAGAGACCAAGTCTGATGAACTTTCTCCTAGGACCAAAATCTTAGTCTGATGAATCTTTCTCCTAAGATAGAAAAGGTCTGATGAACTTTCTCCTAGGACCAAAATCTTAGTCTGATGAATCTTTCTCCTAAGATAGAAAACCTAGTCCGATGAATTTTCTCCTAGGATAATAATTTTTTTTTAAAAAAAGGAAGTCTGAATTTGGGAAAAAAGGGGGGTCACTTTTTTAGTTTTCTTAAGATTATCAATGTTTAGTTTTCCTGAAATTAGGGGCCCCGCCTGGAGAATAGGGTCAGATTTTACTTTAGTCAAGCTTAGTTTATAGTTTTCCGCAAACTCAACTACGTTTAGGAGACGCACATCCTAGTCAAGTCATTAATTTTACTCTCATCATTGCATCATTCATCAGCAACGCAGGTGATTTATAGCTTTATTAACACTCACAGATGTTCCCAATATCAAACTGGGGCAGGAAAATTTCTTTTGTTTTGTCTGTTTTGTTGTAATCAGGCGCCTACCTGGAAAACAAGGGAAGACAACTCAAGTTTCAAGGGAAAGCAGTTTCGAAGGAAGACAACTCAAGTTTCAAGGGAAAGCAGTTTCGAAGGAAGACAACTCAAGTTTCAAGGGAAAGCAATTTCGGAGGAAGATAATTCAAGTTTCAAGGGAAAATGGTTCGAGGTGCAAGGGAAAACAATGTCAAGTAACAAGAGAAGACGGTTCAAGTTCAGCAATCGGGTGCCCACCTGGAAAAAAGGGAATTCAATTCAGAATGCAATTCAGGTCAGTAACAAACGAAGCTCGCGTCAGGAATGCGAGCCAGCAGTCCAAGATGATCAACAGAAGTTAGTCACAATCCAGAATAAAAAGAAAAAAAACAAAAAGAAAGACAAGAAGTGAATCCAAATGCAGAAATTAATGAAAGATGTGAGCTGCTCAAGACAGGGCTGAGGTTACAAGCTATGCATGTCCCGTCTTGGTTTGAAAAGCTGAAGAAGATTGAACCAACAACTGCGGCTAACAAGCATCAAGATTCAGATCAGAGTCCGCAGGAAGAACTAACCAAGACTCAAGATCAAGCTTAAGAAGACTCATAGATAGGAATCTTATAACTCGTAGCTGATAGGCTTAGTTAGTTTTTTCAATTTTGATTTTTGATGTAATAACGGGACCGCGGACCAGAACCTCGACGGCACCTCACTCGGCTCTCAACCTCGGTACTCCATCACCTCATTCACTTCTGAACTACACGTGATTTGATTCCTTTATAGCCAAGGATATGTAGGCAGCTCAGATACCAGGGCTCGGTCACATTCTCCTTTCTTTTGGTCTCCTTAAAACAGGGTCGGGTCATAAAACCTGTCTAGTCATTCTTTATCTGAAAACTCTTCGCGTTTCTGGTCAAAGAGGGGTAGCTGTAGACATGTGATTTTTGACCTTCCCCAAGATTTTTCATATTTTAGCATGCAAATATTTAATTTAGGCCTAATATAGCTAATTTAATTGATTTTGACTATTATTACAAGAAAATGAAAATTACCAAAAAAAAATAGTTTCATTAATATTTTGTAGTCATTTTTAATCTTAAAAAAATACCCAAAAAAATAGTTTATTTTAACGGTCAGTCTTATTTTTACAGTTATTTTACTTAAGTATGACTAATTAATAAATGAGGTCGTATTTTAATCTCGTTTGCGGGGAAAGAATAAAACTTGGGCTCGAACAACTTATTTTTAGGCCTAATTTTTGAACCTAGTCCATAATTACCAAGCCCATAATTCCTACGCCCATATCCCTAACCTAATTTCTACCCGTATATAATATTACTTTAACACCTAAAATAGGGGAACACAAAAAAAATGCGCTATCCGAAGACCTAGGAAAAGGCTGAAGAGATTGGAATCCGCCGCTTTCCAAAAAAGCAAAAAAACGAGCCCTTCCCATGGTTCATCTTCTTCCTCTCGATTTTGAAAAACCGGCGAACAAAAAACCAAAGACCTTCCCCCATCGGAAAAAGGCTGACAGCCGCAGAGAAAAGGACAGACCCCCCCCCCCCCCCCCCGACTTCGTTGTCTTCTTCATATCACCCCACAACAAAAAATTGGCCAAAAATCTCCAGCTCCAAAATAGAAATCAGGTTCCATCCGTCGAGTTTGTCGGCATCTTCGAGCTCTACTCAGGTTCAAGATTGTTCGCGTTTTCGATTCCGGTATGTTGCTGGGTTTTTGGTACTGTAGCTGAAGCATCATGGTGTTGTACAAAACTTGCTGTTGGATTTTCAATATATTTGAGGAAAGTTCTTCTACTTGGTTCTACAAGAGGTTCTTGTAGTATTTAGTTGCTTGTTTTCTTATCACAACTCTAGTTCCTTACCATTTCTTCCATATCAAACGAATTGAACAGGTATGATTTACTCAGACACCTTTTTCCAGTTGCTGTTTCAGATCCTCTTCCATTTTATTTACTAATTTGGTATCAAGCTATAGACATTGTAATTTCCCTCTTTATTTAAATGTTCATAGATCCTTGGTATTTTATGATAGTGATGGAAAATGGTCGTGTATAGTGAAAATGGACATGGAGCCTTTCAGGATCTGTTTGTTTTTAAAATACCCCATTATCCCATATGCTTTAATGTTTAAGATTTTAATCTGTTCAGATCTAGTTTTAGTTCATAAGGAGAAATGAATGTTGGGAAGGGACGCTTAATAAATCATCGTAATTATGGGTACGGTTCCCGTGACATAGTCATGATGCCTAATTCCCAAATTCCGGGGTGCATTTCATGTAACCCGATTATAACAACTTCCAATAACAAAACCTTTTTGTTAGAATAATTTGAGGTGTGCCATGCCAAATAAAATCTCAAAACCCATGGCCCTCACTTAATTAATTTTAATCCTTAGAAATTGAGGCATGCCATCTAGTTGAATCTTCCATGGCCCTTGCAAAGTTGAAAGTGCGTAATTGCTTTAGGCGCGCTATTTAAAAAATTATTATCCTAAACTCGGGTGTGTATTTATGTGACCCAAATCCAAATCTCAACAACGTTAGATAAAATGTGTCGTGGACCGCGGGTGCATTTATGTGACGTGGTTCAAGACGTGTTTTAGATGACGTTGAATCTTTCCTAAAAATAATTGAATAAAAGCGGTTAAAGTTAAAATGGAACCATAGGCTAAAACATGTACTAAAATCAGATAATAGGCCAATTATAATAGTTGAGCGACCGTGCTAGAACCACGGAACTCGGGAATGCCTAACACCTTCTCCCGGGTTAACAGAATTCCTTACCCGGATTTCTGTGTTTGCGGGCTGTAAAACAGAGTTAATCTTTTCCTCGATTCGGGTTTTGAACCGGTGACTTGGGACACCATAAAATTATCCCAAGTGGCGACTCTGAATTTAATAAATAAATAATCCCGTTTCGATTGTCACTTTAAGTTTGAAAAAACTCCCTTATATGCCCCTTCTCGGGGGTGTAGGAAAAAGGAGGCGTGACACCGAGTGATTGAATATGATGAGTGAAAAGTGTGATACAGTGAGGTTGAGTACTCTAAGAGTGTGAGTACATGATTCATCTCTGAGATACATGGCATTAGCATGCATATATGGTATACATGCATAGAGATGTATTTTTCCTCATGTTGTACGGTATCACATCATTCATGACTTTTACACATTAGTATGAGGGCATATAGTGGTATTTCACACTTGTTATTGCGAAAGGAAAGGAAATATGTTTACCTATTGTGGAAAGGATCTTTCAGGAAAATTACAATTTTCAAACTATCTCATGATATTTCGATGATTTTGATAAAGGATTTGATTTTTTTTCACTGATATTCTTGAAAAGCGAAACTATTTTTCAAAAAACTTTGTAAAAGTTGAACATTTTTACCTTTGAGAGTATTTCCTTGTTTATCTGCTCTACGTTGTATGAATTGCTGTTGGTTATTTGTGTTGGACCCGACCTATTTTCCAGCTCGTCACTGCTTTCAACCTAAGGTTAGGTTTGTTACTTTTTGAGTACATGAGTTTGATTGTACTCATACTGCACTTCCTGCACATTGCGTGCAGATCCCGGATGTCGATATTGTTGCATTCGATGGTTGTTGGGTTAGAAGGCGTACTTGCGTTCCTACTGTATGCTGCCTCTTGTTCACGGTAGTCTAGATTATAAAATTCTATTTATGTATTTTTCAAACAGAAGATGTATTTTCTTCAGAACAGCTTTGTAAACTCTATTCATAGAAGCTCATGATTTGTACTACCTGTCCTTGGGAGATGTATAAGATTTAGATAATTCCTTTGTTTAATGGATTATTAAGTTAATGGAAATGAATAATTGTTAATTGACTTACCTAGTGGGTTAGGTTAGGTGCCATCACGACTAGTGAATTTTGAGTCGTGACAAGAAATCTCTATGAAACCACCTCAGTGTTTCATTAAAAAAGGCCACAAACAAAAAGTTTGTAAACTTTGAAGTTTATTTATGGCCTCAAATAATCTTCAAGGAAGTGGTATATACCCTTTCAAAATGTTTTTGTATCCAATGATTTTACCATGATGTATGAAGACCATTGCATTTATACCAAGAGATAAAGAAACAAGCTTGTGATTTTAACATTGTACATAGATGCATGATATACTTATAGCTGGAAATGATAAGGAATTTATAACCGAGATAAAGTTATAATTATTATCCCAATTTGAGATGAAAGATATGGGTGAAGTTGCATATATTCTTGGAGTTAAGATTTCAAGAGACCGTCCAAAGAAACTATTATATATCCCACAAGATAATTACTCTAGAAAAGTTCTTAAACAATTCAATATGAAAAATAGTAGCCCAGCTGACACTCATATCAGTAAAGGTCATGCCTTGGGAAGTCAGATGTGTCCTAAGACTCCTAAAGAGACAGAAAGAATGAGCCGATTTCCTTATAGGAGAGCAGTCGAAAGTCTAATGTACGCTATAATGTGCACTAGACCTGATATCGAGTAGTTGGCTTGGTAAGTAGATATCAAACTGACCCAGGCTTAGCACATTGGCAAGTAGTAAAGAGGATCATGATATATCTGAAGGGAACAGTTGATTATGCCTTTTGTTACCAAGACGGCAAGGATCTACGATTAGTTGGATACAATGATGCTGATCATGGAAGAGATCTAGACGAAAGGAAGTCTACCTCAGGATTTATTTTCTTACTCAGTGATAGCATCATATCATGGAGTAGTAAGAAACAATCATATGTATCACTATCCATAATGGAAGCCAAATACGTGGCTCTTGCATCAGCAACACAAGAAGTTGTTTGGTTGAAAAAGATCTTGGAACACTTGTTGGATATCACAAAAAATGTTGAACTAGTGTTAGTCTACTGTGACAGTGAAGCTGCAATATCCTCTACCAAGAACCTTAAGTTTCATTATAAATCCAAACACATATATATCAAGTATAACTATGCTAGAGACATGGTTAGACGCAAGGTAGTGAATGTGAAGTATATGTCTACAAAAGATATGTTAGCAGATCCATTGACCAATCGTTTATCTAGAGATGCATTTGTGAGATACACTAGGTCTCAAGTCTTGCGTAGACTTTGATATACTTTATTTTGTTATTTATTTTCCCATGTTCACAAAACTGATGTTATTTGATTATCAATAAAGTTAATTTACATACATACATATTTTTATGGATCAATGTTATGTGCATTCTTTGTTCATTTATTTTTTTTGATATGTATGTCGAGTTGAGAAGAGGTTGGCCTTTCACATAGACAACTGCCTCTTTATCTTAATGATGTGGGGAGATGAGATATGATTCTAAGCAAAATTGTCATAAGGATAATTCGAGAGCTATTCACTTAAAATCAGAATGTCGTTTAAACAATGACATGAGGTCATTAGAGTAAAAAAATGTCCACCTAGTCTACTTTGTGAGCCGGATGTGAGTTCAAAATGATATTGTAGATAAAGAAACTAAAATTTAGATACTTATGGTGTCTAAATATTATCGGTACAAAATTCTTTGAGATAAAGATATACGCTCCTTGAGAAAAAAGAGAAAATATTGTAGCACGTGTTTCATACCATGTGTGTCAATACGACCAATTGGGTTAACATAAGTCCATTCTCAACTTATTGTTGTGTGAGACCCAAAGCTTTTATGGTGGCTTAAAATTTTGTACCCTCAAAGACTCCGATCAGATACTTGAGACTTAGTGTGATGTTAGCTATCTTAGTGTGTTTTCAAAAGACCATATACATAGATTCGATCTAGCGGAGCATATCTAGAAAATCAATCAAACTAATATTAAGGAAATCGTGAGAAAAGGAAGACCATTGATGAAATCTAATTTATATGTGTTCACTGATGCACCTGTTATAATTTATGAGTTATGATTATGAATACAAGAAATAATCATATATAAGATGTTGGGACTATATCAAATGTTATTCATATGATCTAGTATACTGTAGGTTTGTACTCGACGAGAGGCTATATACTCCTAACAGATGTATAGCACTTATTTCCCATATGTTGGTCGGACGGTCCACTTCCCTGTATGAATGATTGAGGAGATGAGATGAGAATATGTTTCTCAAATTTAGATGAGCAGTTCCACTATGTGTGAGTGGGGGATATAGGAAATAAAATCCACGCATAAGGATTGCTCTTAGGGCCCACAAGGGAAAAGCCCAGTAATTTTAGTAATTATTGTCATCCTCGTTATCCCTATATATGTGTACTTCTAAAGATACTGGAAGCGGTATACGCTTTCTTCTCTATTCAATTAATCTAGGATTTAAACTGTGATTTAAGGGGTTAATCCAATACACTGTGACAACCACCACCGAACGATAATTTCAGTCGTGATTCGTCTGTTCTTTCCACTTCTTTTACACGAACAAGTCAGAACAATTACCATGAATCCCAGTTTTGAGGCCATGATGCATCCGAGTCCAAACAGTGGCGAATATGGTTTTTAGGCAACAGGTTTAATCGAACTCAGTATTATATCCACAAGAATTATGTGTTATATAGTAAGATATACAAAAAAAATTAATATATATTTTGATATACAAATCATTTTTATATACATTTTGATATACACAAAGAAGAAAATAAACTTGTGCTATACATTTTGGCATACATATTATTTGATGTGTTATACACTGTGATATACAAATAATATAGTTTTTTTTGTTGTGATATGCATTGATATAGAGACTGAAGGAACCGATAAACTAAATACATTATTTAGCGGGTAAATTATAAAACATGATTAACTAAATTAAACTCGTCAGCCATCATCACTTTCAGAGAATACCTACCAAACTGGCCGGCCTTATGCTTGAGAATTTTCACTCTTTTCAATTGACGTAAAGCACGATGCAGAAAGTCAAAGGGAAGCAAATTGAGATTCACTTAGATAAAGACACTAATAGTATGTTTGGTCAAAACTTTTAAAATCAGCTAATTTAAAAAAAAGTACTTTTCTCAAATATACTTTTTTAAAAAGCATTTTTATTGAGAAGTAGTTTGTGTTTGGTTAATTTATTTGAAAATCACTTTTAAGCATTAATTAGTGTTTGGCCAAACTTTTGAAAACTACTTCTAAGTGTATTTCTTAGAAAAGTGCTTTTGAAGGAAAGCTATTTTTTTCTGCTTCTTCAAAACTGTTTCTGCTTCTCCTCAAAAGCACTTTTTCCTCCAAAAGCTTGGTCAAACACCTCAATTTTTGGCCAAAAGTGATTTTGGCCCAAAAAAATACTTTTGACCAAAAAAAATAAAAAATTGGCTAAACAGGCTATAAATAGGAAAGTAAATTTTTGGGGGGAATTTGGCTATACAATACCAATTATTTGAAGTTGCCTGTGATAAATATAATCAAAGGCAAAATATTTGTCAATTCCTATTATATGTTACCACATGGTGCTAATTTCTCAAGAATAAATTAGACAGAGGATGAGCATTAAAACATAAAACTACCAAAAGCGATAGCCTGGATACTAAGCTTCAACAATATACCTTAGACTCCCAAAATGATTTTTTTTATTTATTGTAATCTTACTAACAACAGTATCTTCTCAACTAAGTCAATATTCACTTCACTAAAAAAACGAATTTGGATTACGATCAAATCATGGATGTAAGCTAAAATTAATTACTTTCTTTGGCTCTTATGTTCAAAAAAATCACATCATCATCCAAAGCGGTAACAGTTCGGTGTGCACTAATACTCCCATTACGAAATTTTTAATGCATTATGCAAATCAATATTTCCAGGAAATAAATTTCGAACACATACATATTAATATTCCATTGAAATCACTTGTCAAGTGGTTAAAACATCTATAACAACATAAAAGGACCATTACAATAATTTCCATATTGATATAATCTAACACAGTACTTTTTTTGGCGTATCTATATTATATTAAAAGGAGAGTAGTATGCATTGTGGTTAAGCCAAGTGACAAGCTAAAATGAAGTCACTTGGCAATTGTAGGACAACGTTAATTATTAGAAATTATAAATGGAAACATAATTAAAGGAAGTAATTTAATGAATCTTATACATAATCTAAATATATCTTAGACAAATCTAATCTCTCTATTGATCCACTCATAGATTTTCTTCTAAATTAGCTAGAAATATGGAGATAAAAATTTAATTAAAAACTAAAATAGGAAAAAAATAAAAAATATAGAAAGACATAAATTGAGATAACCTATGACTATTTATACTTTGAAGTAAGTTAAAACATAAAATAAAACTTACTTAAGATATTAAAGATTTATTACTTCAAAAATTAAAAAAATTCAACCAGTAAAATAAGATCTTACATAAAGTATAAAGTTATTTATAAGATAAGAAAAAACTTAAATATTATATATATATATATATATATAATATTAAAATGAATGTAGTGATGCATGACATTAAGCCAAGTACCATATTCAGAAAATGTCACCTAGAAATAGTACGGAGAAATAATCTAAATAGAAATATTTCTACTTTGCATTTTTAAGACATAATCTAAATAGATTTTTAGACAAATTTAATAAGGATTAAAACAACTTAGATTTGATCAAATTTAATTTATGGTAGAAATCAATTAAAATTGACTCACATTCTTATACTAAATAAATTTTGATAGCTTTCCAAATATAATTATTAACTAACCACTTGATCTGCTTTCTTTCATTTTATTATTTTATTATTTTTAGAAATAGTACATGGAGAAATAAAATGATAGTGAAAATATTACCATTACATATAATGTGTTCAAACAAATAAAAAATTAACTTTTATGATTAATAATAAAATAAGTGTGGTAGAAATAGATATTAAATTAAACAAGCTAATGAAAGCCACATAACAATGTAATAATATTATGTATTGAATAATAAAATAGCAAAAATAAGGAATAAATAGAGAGAAATTAATCAAAACTTTCATCATAAAGAAAAATGATAAAACTTATTTAAATTTGAGATGAGAAAGTTGTTATTTATCTATTATGAGATTTGCAAAATGGTTTCATGTCTTGCTTCTTAATTAATATCTAATGATTATCTATAAATTTTATCTGGAAGGTTTATATTTTAATGTTATTTATACATAATTCAAATAATCCAAATCATAATCTGACATGATCAATGGCGGATCTACATGCTGTTTTTGGGTGCTCAAGCACCCATTATCTTTGACAAGATTTAGTAAATTTGTATAGGTAATTATAAAAATATTTAGATAAATATTGAGTAAGCACCCATAATTAAACTCTTTTTTTCTCTTCTTTCAGAATTTTTATCAGTGAGCACCCACGACTTTAAAATCATGGATTCGCCACTGAACATGATTTGTGTCCGTGCGCGGGTACTAATACTAGTTTAGATTAATAGGAATAATAACTCTTTCAATAAGAAAATGATTTCACTCAACTTGAGTATCGCATTGCTAAACCCATAAATCTATCTATACAATATTAAAAGCACGAAGGCCCTCAACGAAATGTCGTTCGCCTTTTTTACCCTTTAAAAGTTAATTTTATATTGGACAAACTAGTCATTTAAATTACTTTCCTAATATTTAGGAGTTAAAAATTAATTATATTTTGTGTCTCTAATTCTTTCTTATTTGAACTAGGTATGAAATCCTAATATTTAGGACTTCAACTTCAATTATACTTTTACCTTATATAAATTAAAAAGAAAGAAAAAATTAAATATACTTCTACCACGTTTTTTCTCCCCTCTCCTTTCATTAACAAGAGATACTCTACGTACTATAGTTTTAATTTTACATTACCAATATTTACGTAGAATGGAAAAATACAACTTAAAACTTGGGGCTTTTTATCTCATCCAAACTTGATCTTTAATAAATAAAAATTTGCAATCCCTTTAAATATAGGTAAATTACCATAAGAAATACTTTATTGAATATTCATTTAATTAATTTTCTAATATTTAGGAGTTTCAAAGTTATTAAAATTTTACGTATTAAATTTTTCTTACTTGAACTATGTAGAAAGTCCTACTAGAACTTTGAAAATATTAAGAATTTACTTTGTACAAATCTAGGTTTAGGAGTTTAAAACTATATTATTATATATATATTTATTTAAACTATGTAAAAAAATCCAAAAACTTTAAAATTATTAAGAGTTTACTTATGCAAATCTTGTACTTAAAAATATCCGATCATTTATTATGAAGGAAAATATGGACACTATAATATTCTATTGGTACTTATGTCTCTTGTGCAAACGTATAGTTAATATTTGAATAACATTGTGAGCACTTCTATGAGGCAGGATTTCTTTTTCTTTTTGCTGAGTAGTTTAATAACATGAAAAATCATCATTTTCAGGACTTAAATTGTTTTCTTATTTTTCTAGCTCAAATGTATTCTTTTATAATTTTTATGCTTTTAAAAAGTTTATATTCACTGATCAAGATACACGCGCAAAGCGCTTACCAAAAGACTAGTATAAAAAAATATCAGATTGCCACTTTAGGGCTAATAATTGGAATATAACTAGCGTTTTCAAACAAGTTACAGATTTAAAATGCGGAAAAATAGTTGAAAAATAGCCACTAAAACTTTAGAATTTTTTCTAGAATTTAATCTGCTGCAAGTGAAACTTTAGGATAGTGCCCTGGAATTCAAAATTTATGTAAGTGAAATTCCTTGATAGTATCTTAATTAGAATTGGAATTATCTCTGGGTCATTATATTATAATATAAGATTAAACTTCAAAAAAATATTGCCAAAAACTCTCTAGCATCATGTATCATTATTTTGGTCCTTATCCTCATAGAAGTAGAAGATGAAATTGGAGATTTTAACTGAAGCATGTGCATGTTTTGTCTACAGCAAAATTAACCGATTATGACAAGAACAAACATAATCCCTATCAGTCACCAACAGCAACTCCAATTCTATGGGGCCCATCCCAAGGAAAGAAAAGAAATTTGGAAAAATGATAGTAGAATATAAAGATACCAGATAGTTTTCCCTTCTTTTGAGCCGGGCAGACACTTTATTCTCCCCAAATCTCATTTGTGAAAGAGGCTAGAAGATACAAGATACTCAAGTTGTAGCCAACTATGGCTGCTACATGCTAATGGTCGAAAATTTGAAATTGGTACTCTGTACAGTTTAGGATATATATATACACATACTTTTTACTGTACCCATATCAATAATTGAAAATTACCCAATTCAAATGAGGTTTCAGAGAATAGTTTTAAGGAGAGATGTCACTCAGGTATTAGTAGAACACATTCTACTCAGAGGTTGGAAAAAGTTAGTGGTAAAATATTTTAACATTTCACCTTTATTTTTGTACAAACTGACTTTCAAGAAAATAACTGTAACATGATATGTACCCTAAGTTAAGTTCAGTATAAACGAAATACATAGCTGTCACATGTGAATCTCATTTTTAAGATCTTAATAACAAGCAGATGCATCCTACCATAGTGGATCTCTCTCAGCTATGATTGACATTAATTCTTCGGTTAACTAGAGAAATATATTATTTATTCAGGTGCCCTTTGCATAGTAATTTTGTTCTTTAATTTCATACCGAATTCATTTCGAGCAAAATCTCCTTCCCTTGTATGTGTAATTGACAACAAGTTCTAATGTTTTTGTCAGAACAGAAGGCTTATGGAAGGGTCAACTTTCAAAAGGCATGCATCACATTTTGTCCCCTATGTAAATAGGTTGCCCATGGAAGCTAAGGAATGTACATTTTGGAAAATATTCGACATTCACATTGGATATTTCGTTCTCTGAAATCTTGTAGACAAAGTTCCTCAATTCTTGGTGCATGTTTATACGAAGCATTAATATGTTGTGAAGACGATATATACACACACTATATATATATACACACACTATTCATAGAAGACGATAAAATAGAGTATCATCCATCTATCTGAAAGTGAAAATTGCTCGTGACATATACTCTATGCCTCTATTAAACCTTTTTGAAATGTCTTTCTACCTTTTTAAAATTTCTCTTTTATTTTCAAACGATAAAAAAGTTGTGACGACCCAAGTTCTCCCTCTGTGAACTGTCGTGACGGCACCTAGTCTCTACGATTAGGTAAGCCTAACAAATTCGCGGAAATAAAATAAAGATACGAAACTAACAATTAACAGGTAAATATAATAAAGGAGTTTAAAATGCCGCTCGGTATATATAATAATGACACTCTCGAAGTGAACATAACACTCCCAAAACCCGGAATCTCATGAATCACAAGCTAAAGAAGTATATAATGTTTCTAACACCAGAAATCTAATAACGAAGAAAATACATGAAGTCTATAACTAAAGGGAGAATAGAGATGGACTTCTAGGTCTGCGGACGCGTCAGATATACCTCGAAGTCTCTAGATCGCCTCGCCTCACTGAAGTATGGCTGAGAGGAAGAACCTGGATCTGCATACGAAAAATATATGCAGGAAAGGGCATGAGTACACCATAGCGGTACCCAGTAAGTGTCAAGCCTAACCTCGATCGAGTAGTGACGAGATCAGGTTAGGGCCCTACTGGTTATATATATAACAGGATAAAGCAGTATGAAATATGACAGAGAAGCTAATTGCTAACAGTCAATGAAATGAAACCACAGGAAAAATCATAACTCAGTACACAGAGAAAAGCAACAGGGGATCTCCCGGGATACTGTCCTATAGTCAAATCATAAATGTGTAGGGGATCTCCCGAATACCGTTCCGTAGTTCCAAAGTAAATATCCAGCACAGGGGGGATCTCTCGGGATACCATCCCGTAGTCCCAAATATAAATGTGTAGGGGGATCTCCCACAATACCGTTCTGTAATCCCAAAGTAAACATGCATGGGGGATCTCCCTAAATACCGTTCCGTAGTCCCAAAGTAATACACAACCCAATTAGTACACACAACGGTCTCAACAAGAAATATACAATTCTATTCAAGTTTGTATCAACGAGAAGAGTAATTCCTACCCTAACATGCTACACAGAGTCCAGGTAGGCAGTTAAAGCAGATAACACAATTAAGGCACGTAAGCATGCTTTCTATGCTAAACAGGAGGCTACATATACTAGTATTGCTCAATTTAAAATAAAATATAGATATTTACTTAATGAAAACAGGGGTTTATAATAATTAGCACGTGTACGCACTCGTCACCTCACGTACACGACATGCATATAACAATAGTACCAAAATCCTAAGGGGAGTTCCCCTATGCAAGGTTATTCAAGCCACTTACCTCAAACCAAGCTCAAAATCAATCTGATATCACGCTCTTGCCACGAGTATCCAACTCCGAGTGGCCCAAATCTAATCAAATAAATTACATAATGTAAATATAGCTACACGCAACTAATTTAACTAATGAATTTAAAGCTAAGACGAGAAAATAGGAAAATGCCCAAAAATCCTCCCTGGGCCCATGTCTCGGAATGAGGTAAAAGTTACCAATTTAGAACACTCATTCACTTACGAGATCACTCATCCAAGAATTATTCAATTCTGACACCTAAAACCCGATCAAA
The DNA here is from genome assembly GCF_000393655.2 of Nicotiana sylvestris. NCBI lineage: Eukaryota > Viridiplantae > Streptophyta > Magnoliopsida > Solanales > Solanaceae > Nicotiana > Nicotiana sylvestris. Next base: position 87,456,676 of record NC_091067.1, read on the forward strand.
ACCCAAAAATTCGATTGGGAACTTTTCCCCTAAATTTCCATTTTTTTCACTTAGATTCTTTGATTAGATTGAGAAAATTACTATATATTGATGAAATATAAACGAAATAGGGTTAGGAATCATTACCCACTGACTTCCTCTTCAAAATCCTCACAAGATTGCCTTTTCCCGAGCCAAAAAATCGAACTTGGTGTTATGAACTTTCAACCCTCGAAATTTTCTTTTTCTGCCGAGTGATGTCCGCATCTGCACTCCCAAGACCCACCTATGGTCCCGCTTCTGCAGCTGGAGCTATGTATCTGCCAAATTTCATTAATTCCCCAAGCACCACACATACGCTCTTTTCTTCGGAAATGCGGCTCCCCTTCTGTGGCTCTTGAGTCACACCTGCGACCACTGATCCTCTTGCCTCAAACCTCACCTGCGATCTCCTTTCTCGCTTCTGCGGGGCTGCACCTGCGGGCTTCCCACCACGGGTGCAAAAACACCAGAAGCAGCCAACTTCAAAATTTGCTCATGTCCAAGTTTTCATCCGTTAAGCATCTGAAACTCACTCGAGGCCCCTAGGACCTCAACCGAACATACCAACCAATCCTAAAACATCATACAAACTTAGTCGAGCCTTCAAATCACATCAAACAATGCTAGAACTACGAATCACTCTCCAATCCAAACCTAACGAACTTGAATTTCCAAAATTCCACAATCGATGCCGAAACCAACCAAACCATGTCCGATTGACCCCAAATTCTGCACACAAGTCACATTCACCACTATGGACCTATTCCAACTTCCGGAATTAGATTCCGACTCCGATATCAAAACTTCAGTATCGGCCCGAAACTCCAAAAATTCAACTTTCGTCATTTCAAGCCTAAATAAGCTACGGACCTCCAAAACACAAACCGGACACGCTCGTAAGCCCGAAATCAACCAACGAAGCTAATGGAATTGACAGAATTCTATTCTGAAACCATCTTCACACTGCTCTGACTACAGTCCAAATTCTAAGACTTAAACTCTCATTTAGGGACTAAGTTTTCCAAAACACTTCGAAACTCAAGATGAACCATCCCGGCAAATCACAATAGCAGAAAAAGATACGGGGAAAGCAGTTAATAGGGAATCGGGGCGTTAATTCTCAAAACGACCAGCCAGGTCATTACACCCTCCCCATTTTAAAATATTCGTTCGTCCTCGAACGAGCATAGAGACATACCTGAAATGGTGAAAAGATGAGAAAATGGTTGTGCATATCCTGCTCGGTCTCCCAAGTCGCCTCCCCAACCAACTAACCTCGCCACTGAACCTTTACTGAGGCAATGTTCTCTGACCTCAGCTTTCGAATCTGCCTGTCCAATATAGCCACTAGCTACTCAACATATGATATATCCTTGTCCAACTGGACTAAACTGACATCCAACACGTGCGACAGATCACCGTGATATCTTCGGAGCATCGAAACATGAAATACCAGATGAATTCCTACCAAGCTGGGAGGTAAGGCAAGCTCAAAAGCAACTTCCCCAACACGTCGCAACACTTCAAAGGGGACAATAAACCTTGGGCTTAACTTGCCCTTTTTTCCAAATATCATGACGCCCTTTATAGGCGAAACCCGAAGCAAGACCCGCTCTCCAACCATAAATGAAACATCGCAAACCTTCCGGTCCACATAACTCTTCTATTTGGACTGGGCTTTGCGGAGTCTATCCTGAATCACCTTAACCTTCTTTAAAGTGTCCTGAAACAAGTTTGTTCCCAATAATCTAGCCTCGCCCGGCTCGAACCAACCCACTCGGGATCTACACCGCCTACTATATAGAGTCTCATACACTGCTATCTGAATGCTGGATTGATAATTGTTGTTGTGGGAAAACTCCACAAGTGGAAAGAACTGATCCCAAGAACCTCCAAACTCTATCACACACGCACGGTGCATATCCTCAAGAATCTAAATAGTGCACTCGGACTGTCCGTCCATCTGGGGGTAAAATATTATGGTCAATTCCACCCGAGTACCCAACTCATGCTGAACGGCTCTCCAGAACCATGATGTGAATAAAGTACCTCTATCTAAAATGATGGAAACTGGAATACCATGTAGGCAAACAATCTCCCGAATATAAATCTTAGCCAACCGCTCTGAAGAATAAGTAGTACATACAGGAATGAAGTGCGCGGACTTGGTCACCCGATCCATAATCACCCAAATGGAATCGAACTTTTTCAAAGTTCGTGAGAGTCCAACTACAAGATCCATGGTGATCCACTCCCACTTCCACTCTAGAATCTCTATCTGCTAAAGCAAGCCACCTGGTCTCTGGTGCTCATACTTCACCTGCTGACAATTGAGGCACTGAGCTACAAACCCAACTATATCTTTCTTCATCCGCCTCCACCAATAGTGTTGCCTCAAATCCTAGTACATCTTTGCGCCACCCGGATAGATGGAATATCGCGAACTGTGGGCCTCCTCCAAAATAAACTCCCGAAGCCCATCAACATTGGGTACACATATCCGACCCTACATCCTCAATACCCCGTCATCACCAATGATCACATCTCTGGCATCATCATGCAGAACCTTTTCCTTGAGGACAAGCAAATGAGGGTCATCATACTAACGCTCTCTGATACAATCAAACAAGGAAGACCGAAAAACCACCTAGGACCCGACTAGGCTCCGAAAACTCCAATCTCACAAACTGGCTGGCTAAGGCATGTACATCCATCGCCACGGGCCTCTATGCTGCTGGTAGATAATCCAAACTCCCAGAACTCTCCGCCCGGTGACTCAAGGCATCGACCACCACATTATATCATAATCCTTAAGCATCTTAACTACCTACTCTGATGCAAATTAAGGTCATTCTGCTTAAAAAGATGCTGCAAACTCCGGTGATCAGTTTAGATCTCATAAGGAACACCGTACAAATAGTTATGCCAGACCTTCAAGGCATGAACAATAGCAGCTAACTCGAGATCATGGACAGGATAATTCTTCTCATGCACCTTCAGTTGTCTGGACACGTAGGCAATCACCCTACCATCCTGTATCAATACCGCTCCAAGGCCAATCATCGAGGCATCACAATAGATAGTATAAGACCCCGAACCTTTAGGCAATATCAATATTAGGGCTGTAGTCAAAGCTATCGTGAGCTTTTGAAAGCTCTCCTCACACTCTTCCGTCCACATGAACGGAGCACCTTTCTAGTCCAGCCTGGTCATAGGTGCTGCAATAGATGAAAATCCCTCAATAAATCGACGGTAATAACCTGCCAAACCAAGAAAACTATGGATCTCTATAGCTGAGGATGGTCTAGGCCAACTCTACACTGCTTCCACTTTCTTCGGATCCACCTTGATCCCTTCACTCGATACTACGTGACCCAAGAATGCCACAGAATCCAACTAGAACTCACATTTTGAGAACTTCGCTTATAATTTCTTTTCTCTCGAGTTCTGAAGCACTATCCTCAAGTGTTGCTCATGATCTTCCCGACTCCAAGAGTACACCAGAATGTCATCAATAAATACAATGACGAACGAGTCAAGATATGGCCGAAATACACTGTGCATCAAATGCATAAATATTGTCGAGGCATTGGTTAGCCCAAATGACATAACAAGGAACTCATAATGACCATACCGAGTCCTGAAAGTAGTATTCGGGATATCTGGCTCCCAAATCTTCAACTAATGATAACCTGAACACAAGTCAATCTTAGAAAATACTCGAGCACCATGTAGCTGATCAAACAGGTCATTAATACGAGGTAAAGGGTACTGGTTCTTCATTGTAACTTTGTTCAACTGGCGGTAATCAATGACCATACGCATAGAACTATCCTTTTGCTTAAATATTAAAAATGAGCACCCCAAGGTGACACATTGGGCCGAATAAAGCCATTATCAAGAAATTCATGTAATTGTTCCTTCAACTCCTTCAACTCAGGAGGAGCCATATGATAAGGAGGGATAGAAATGGGCTGAGTGATCGGCAACAAATCAATACCAAAATCAATATCTATCAGGTGGCATGCCCGGAAGATCAGCTGGAAACACATCAGGGAAATCCCGCACTATTGGGACTGAATCAACTGTAGGGGTATCAATTATGACATCTCTCACATAAGCTAGATAAGCGTCATATCCTTTCTCAACCATTCGCTGAGCTTTAAGAAATGAAATACCTCTACTGGGAGTGTAATCTAAAGTACCCCTCCATTTTAATCGTGGTACACCTGGCATAGCTAGCGTCACAGTCTTGGCGTGGCAATCAAGAATAGCATAATGGGGCGACAACCAGTCCATGCCCAAGATAACATCAAAATCTACAATGTTGAGCAATAATAAATCGGTTCTGGTCTCAAAACCACTAAGAGCAATCAAACACAACCAATAAACGTGTTCCACAACAAGAGAATCTCCCACAGGAGTAGAAACCTACACAGGGGAACTCAAAGAATCCCGATATACGCCCAAATGAGGGGCAAAATAAGAAGACACATAAGAATAAGTGAATCCTGGATTGAATAGAACCAATGCATCTCTATGACAGACTGGAACAATACCTATGATGATAGAATCGGAGGCAATAGCCTCAGTACAGGCAGGAAGGGCATAGTATCTGGCATGGCCTCCCCATCTAGGGCGACTTCTACCTCCCCGACCTCCACCTCTAGCTGGCTAAGCAGGTAGGGTAGCAACTGGTGCTGTAATCATAGCATGGGAACTCTGTGGAGCACGTTGTGGCTGAGAAGTCAGTGGAGGTGCACCCTTCCTAAGTCTAGGGCAATCCCTCACCATATGGCGTATGTCGTTGATCAGTTCCAAACCTGCACTACTATTGAGTAGCAAGGATGATCGATGCAGTTTTACCCAACAAACGTCGGGATCGAATCCACAGAGAGTTAATTAGTTTGGAGTTAGGTTTATATCCGAGTAGAGATGCGGGTTTTGCTCTAAATTGCACTTCCACAAATAGTTGGTTTTGTTTTTTGCTTCTACTTCTATTCTATAGCATGCAATAGTTAAAACTAAGTACAATATTTTTGTTGGTTGTTTCCAATGATTTAAAGGGACTAGGGTAGTGACTTCCACCTAGGTGGATATCTAACGGGTAGCAAGAATCTATGGAAATCATGTGATTAATTGGGGTCGTAATATAGCTATTACACTCGGGTACTCACTCTATACCTCTCGGTAGTTTGAGTGATTTTGCCCAATTTGGCTTTCTCAAGACCAAATGGGTATTCATGCAATTCAAGTGATTTTAGCTCAAGTTGGGTATTACTATCTCTAGGTTTAACCCTTTAATTGGGGCTATCAATTTCTTGAGTTCACCCCAATTCCTTGTTAGCCTAGTTTTCCTAGACTTAGCCATTTTTTCTCAAGTAGAGACTAAGTCATAAAGGCATAATCAGTATTTGCAACCGCTGGTTCAATAGTTCTAGCAAAAACTAGGCTAAAAATCACTAACCCATACACATTAAAGCCTTAAAAATCAAGACCCATCAAATAACCATACTAGGGTTGGGTCACAACCCTAGCTATGGGTTTAGCTACTCATGAAAATAGTAGAAATCAAAGATAAAGAGAAGATAAAATCCATAATGCTAAATTAAAAGATGAAAATCTAAAGTTATAAGGTAAATCTTGTACAAAATTGTCCAAATAGGAAAAACTAGTCGTCTCACGTACTCAGTAAAATATAACATAACCTAAAAATGTAAAAAAGATCTATTTATACTAGGCTAAAATTTTCGGACAAAAATGCCCCTGCGAATGTTTCACGGCCACGTAATTCTGACCGCGGCCGCACTCTTGCTATCGCGGTGCATAATATTGAGTGCGGTCCGTGTTTCTTTACATCTGAGACTGGGGTGGAACTTGTTTTGCGGATTGCGTAATTGCAACCGCGGCCGCGTGAGAGCCTTCCGCGGCCGCGCAATTTTAATGTGGTCTGTGCTTAACATTTTTGCCTTTTTGGTGAGCTCTCTAAACCTTAGCAAATGCGATCAGCGAAATTCCAATCGCGGTCGCGGTAGTATTTTCACGGTCGCCAATTTTTGGCGCAATCCATGTCTATGTATGTGCCCAAAAATCACCTCTCTGATTCTCCCTCTCGCGGTCTGCGAATTCATGACCACGTCCGCGGTGACACTTTTGTGGTTGCACTTTTCTATCGCGGTCTGCATTCTACGGTCTTGGCCCAGTCTTGGTCTTAGTTCATGTTTTGACTCCTTTATGAGTTGATCATGGCCTTTTTGGCTCATTGTGAGCAATCCCTACAAGCAAGCATATTATGTTAGTTTTCGGGGATACCTTTACGCATTTTAAGCCCAAAATGCAAGTAAAAATAGAGCAAATAATGGTTAAAGTCCCCACTTATCAACTCCCCCAAACTTAAGGGTTTGCTTGTCCTCAAGAAAATAAGGTAATTCCCACCCCCACTTCAACAAAACAGAAGGATATTTTAGCTCCCCTAATGCGAATCAAACATGCATCAATTGGGACTAACAATTACTCTTAATACAAATGAATTATCAACAACACACAACCTTTTGAGTACCATAGTTCTAGTGCGACACAAGAGCATCAAGAGTTGACTTAACTCACCAAGAAAGCTCGCTCTACTACGTAGGTCATTGTGGAACCTAAACTCTTCCCTCTCTACTCTCCATAAGCAAATCTCACTTTAGATTGTAGCACTCAAAACAAGGATTGTGGAGAAGTACGCACATCTCTCTCAAGGGAATGTCACAAGTCTGGCTCTAAGTACCATAAGCTTGCCCCTTATGTAAGTAACCATTAATGTAAGCTCACTCAACTCGAAATCATATAGTGCTTTTTCGGGAATGTAATGAAGGCTTTTGGTTCAAGGTAGGACTTATTGGCATATGATGGTTTCATCTTTCCTTAAGCACTCCATTTTCTCAAATCGGCTCACACTTTCTTGACTCTTTGAGTCATTTTCTTCTTCCTTAGGGGAACTAGAGAGACACATTGTCACTCTTTCTTGCTCATGATGATCATTTTTCTCCTTTACTAATCTTTACATGCCTTTCATCATTGCTTTATTTGAGTCCCTTCACTTTTCCATCTTATTCACTTTCTTTTTGACATACTTCTTTTTGGCTTTTTTTTCTTTTCTTTTTGCCTTTCCTTTTCTTCATTTTGTACCTTTTTCACTTTCACATTCCTCGTATCTCCCCCAAGCTTATACTTTTTCTAATTGTGAATGCTAAGGAAAGATCAGGTGCTAATAGAGGGTCATTATAGAACGGATAAAGGCTTGTATCATGGTTATTGAAAGAAAAAGGGTTTCGGCTCAACGGGGTTGACTAGGGATATCATATTTGGTAGGCAATGGATGCTTTCAAGTTTCAAGTAGGATCAAGGAGAGCCTATAGTCATTTCTCAAGTCGAGCTATACTTAGAATTTCGCCTAGACAAACATTCAGGGCAAGTTCTAGACTTATTGGCACGGGACTTGGACTTGCATTTCAATACTTCACCTCACAAGCTGTTGGATTGCTAAAGAGAACAGAGTCGAGAGCCCACAACAACCCTAACTAAGATTGAGCATCACAAAAATAGAGTCGATATCCCACAACAACCCTAGCTAAGATTGAGCATCACGAATGGCTCCAAGAATCCACTCGATGATTGTTTAGTCAACATAAGAGTCTAAAGGTCACAACTAGAACTATTCCTTGTAAATCAACATGTTTCTAACCATAAGGTCGAAGGTAAATGTGTTAGGTCCAAGTGAAACTTGCCTGAGACACTTCTATTCATTACTACTATTTACACAAAAACATAAAGAAAACAGACTCAATCCCTTAAGAAGGTTGTCATGCCATCCATCATCGGGAAGAGCCATCCGATTCACACACCATCCACCTTTCGAAAGAACCGTGACATTAAGAAAACCAAAGGCTTATTGTCCACATAAAATATAAAAAAAATAAGATAACAACTTAACAAGAAACTACTAAAGAAAATAAGAAGCTCTGAAGTAAATTACGAAAATCAACTGAATATAAACAAAATGGAAGTAAAGCGAATATTTACATAAATAAAAATGAATATATACATCAAATGGTAAAAATATATACATACCAAATGTGAAAGTTACGAATATATACATGCCAAAAGTAAATAAAGAGAAGTAAAGATAAAGAAAAATAGTCTAATAGTTAATACATATCAAAGTTATCCAATTCTCATCAAATCAAAATAGACCACCCCCAAAATAAAAGATAGAATTGTCCTCAATGCTAATAGCAAACTAAGATCAGGGGAAGGGCTAGAGAGTAAAGAAAACACCCCATGTGGTCTGCATCAGGTCCGGTACATGAGTAGGATTCTCGGACTGCATAGGATCAGTAGCTCCCTTCGGGTCCTCTAACTGGATCTCCAAATCTGACTGGGGGACCACGGGGCTGCGGAGCAACTGGATCAACCCTGCAGCACTATGTGTAGCTGCAGATGGCTCCTCAGACTGGCTAGTTGTTGGTGCCTGCTGCTCTGCTGCATGTGTTGCTGGGACTTGCTCCTCCATGAGCAAATCCAGTGGGATATCACCAGCTGATTTGAACCTCTCTACATCCTGCCTAAGCTGCTCCACTGATTCCTTTGAAGCCCGAGTCTTCATCATCTTCTTGACTTGCTTGCCCAAGTCCTTTATAACCCTTCCATGAATATCCAAAGTATCCATGATCATCTTTTGGTTGTCCAGGAGCTTCTTCTAGTTGTCTAGAAGCTCCTTCAATGACTACTCCACTGATGAAGGCACCTGGGGCTGTACCGGGGCTGACTACGATGCTACTGCGCTGGATAAGACAGACAGCTTTGATGTAGCTACCTGTATCCAATTGTTGATACTGGATAAAGTTTGAGAAACCCGCAGTGCAGTCTGAGGGTAAGTGGCGGAAGATGGCATAGACAATGGCATGGTGATGGATGGCCCAGATGAAGGAAGAGGTATGGTAGCTGAAGATCCCCCTGCTGTGGAAGGCTCAGACCCGGCGGCTACTACCCTTGGCTCTTTAGACTGTCCAGTGGAGATAGAGGCTTTACCCTTTGCTTTAGGGTTGTCCGGTCCTTTGGTGCTGTACCAGAAGAAGGGCTTCTTTGGCTTTGTCTTAGTGTCATAGATCTCCTTCTCAACTCCTTGGTCCTCAAAGTACATGGTGAGGAATTTGGGATAGGGATAAGACCTTTCTTCCTTTCCGACTACCTTCGTGATGTGATAGTACATGAGGTTCCCCACATTAATGAGAAACCCCGCCATGATGGATGCTATCAAGACACATCGGGTGAGTGGGAGGACATTGTCATGCTGACACGGATCCAGCTGGCTGCACACAAAAGTAGACCACCCCTTGGCTTCAAAACTGAAGGTGTTTCTGTATATTGGGACTCCAGCTGTGAGCCATGCTGGTGTCGTCCCTGGAGCTAATATCTCCACCAACCATGGACGGGCTACTTCATCAAGTGCCAGCTTCTCAGAATATTGCACTGCATCCACATCCTCAAAACCAACATATTCATTCAATGTATGGCTATCAAATCGGATCTTCAAGTTCCTAACCTTTGTCACAGCGGTGCCCTTTTTTATGTGGGCAACGTTTGTATAGAATTTCTTGACAAGGTATTCATTGGCATCCGAAACCTTGTCGGAGAAAAATTTCCACCATATCTCCTCGAACTGCCTTTTCACATTTGGATTGTAGGGAAGGAGGTCGCTCTCTATGAATTGCCTCTCAAGGGTGAGTGACCTTTGGGGCAACCATTCTCGAAATTTTTGGTAGGCTAACTCACTCACAAATCTATCAGTCCATACCTTGATTTTTCTGGATCTAGCTAACCCCTCAATATTGGTGTCACCCCTTCTCCCGTCATCTGGGACCTCATCACCATCATCCACCGAAATAGGTACAGCTGGTGAAGCCGAAGTTGTAGCATGTGGGGAAGATGGGGTCGAAGCTTCACTACCTTCCTTTGAGCCATCAGACGACTCAGAAGATGAGGTAGGTTTATCTCTTAACTGGTATTTCCCCGGTAACTGTGTGGGCATATGAGTTGGAACAGAGTCTCCTTCCGAAACTTCCCAGGAAGGGACATACTCACTAGTATCTGAGTGGTCCTCTGCTCTATTTGCATCTTTGATGGTAGCTCGCATCTTCCCAATTGATTTTTGGACTGCTAGGGGTATCTTGGTCTTCCCTTTACCCCTGCCTTGGGAGGGTTCTGCCCTCCCTTTAGATGTGTCGTCTCTACCTCGGGATCAGACCATTGTCTCAGCAACCAAGCAATGAAAAACATTCAGAACAAAGCTTTAAACATATGTTAAAACAGTGCAGTTGAAATGCAAAAACTGCTTCTCAGAACCAGGCACCGCGGACCGCAAAAAAGTGAGCGCGACTGCAAAGTGCCCATCACCGACCGCGAAAAAGTGAATCATGGCCGCAAAGAGGTTAGGTTCAGATTACTAACTCTCTGATCTTGGTTGAGCGCGGAACACAAAATAATGAATGTGGCCGCAAAAGACCAAATGCGGACCACGTAAAAGTGGACGCGACCGCGAAAGCTATTAACAGAGCCTATGAAGCTCAAGAGCGCGGACCGCGAATTTTGGGATGTAGCTGCATAAATTCAAACATGGACCACGGAAAAATCACTCCGCGAACATACATACACACTCAGTTCCCACAAATTAGGGAACGCGGACCGCAGAAAAGTGGATTGCGGAAATTCAAACACGGGCACTGACAAACATTTGTAACCTAGGATTTTCACTAAGTGCAAAAATTAGTGCAATTTACATGCATAGTTAATAACTTTATCCCCCATTAGGCATGTAAAAATTACCCACATGAATTTAGATATCAATTTTGAGATTATCTCAAGTATTCAAACCCTACCTAAAAATAAAAAATTAAAACTAAGAGAAAAGAAAAGCAAAATATAAAATCAACGCAATGATTTGAGCATACCAGTTGTGAAATTAAGAGGAAATTGGACTCTTGATTAGTGAAATGAGATTGAGAGCCAAACGGATGAAGGTGAACAGCGCTATAGTTCGATGGAAATTCAGGGTTCGAAAAGTATGAAAGGTTTAGGGACCCCCTATTTATATATAGCAGATGTAGACCCCACCGATTTACCTGAATGCAGAAGCGAAATTCTACCGTGATCCGCGTTTTTTACCGGATGAAGAACAACTTCAAGCATCTTACCGCGGTCCACGAAATATTGAGCGTGACCGTGAAAGTTGCCGCAATCTACTAAATTATGAACGCGGACGCGAACTCAACTTCAGAGAGCTGATATTTTGAGCTCTTTAAGTACGTGTCCGCGAACAAAAAGTGCCCCCATGAATTGCTAATGCGGACCGCGAGATTTTGGGCGCGGTCCGTGAAATGCCCCATACTTGGGCAAATGTTTCCAGCCAAAGTCCTGCACTGCACAAACACTTCCTACACAAACTTCACAACTAGTTAGTCCTAAACAAAACCTAAACTAAGAAGAGAATAAAAAAGAAAGAAAAACACATGGGTTACCTCCCAAGAAGCACTTGATTTAACATCGCGGCATGACGCATGTTACCATCATTCACTTGAAATGGATCAATGCCACCACGTGTCTATCATTAAACTTGTCAAGATAATGCTTCACTCGGGGCCCATTAACTCTGAAGATTTTACCATTTTTGTTTTTCAAATCAAGAGCACCAAACGGAGTTACATGCACCACTTCAAAAGGGTCACTTCATTTTGACTAGAACTTTTCCGGAAACAGTTGTAACGGAGAGTTGAATAGAAGAACCAAGTCACCCTCCTTGAATTCCTTGTTCCGGGTATATTTGTCATGTAAGTACTTCATTTTGTCCTTATACAAGGACGAGCTGGAATAAGCATGAAACAGGAACTCATCAAGTTCATTTAGTTGTTTTACCCGGAGATTTGCAGCTACATTCCATTCAAGGTTTAATTTATTCCACATGACCTTATGCTCTAATTCAAACGTAAGATGGCATGATTTCCCAAATAACAATCGGTATGAAAACATACCAATTGGAGTCTTGTACGCAGTTCTGTAAGCCCACAAAGCATCATCAAGTTTCCTTGACCAATCAGTCCGGTTTGCATTGACAGTTTTTGATAATATGCTCTTTATCTCCATGTTGGAGACCTCAACTTGTCCACTAGCCTGGGGATGATAAGGGGTTGACACCTTATGATTGACACCATACCTGAAAAGTAAAGTATCAAAGGCCTTGTTGCAAAAATGAGACCCCCCATCACTGATGATCGCCCTTGGAGTGCCAAACCTTGTGAAGATATTTTTCTTTAAGAGCGCCACCACAATTTGTGCCTCATTGTTGGGCAAAGCCACAACTTCAACCCACTTGGAAACATAATCAACAACAACTAGAATGTCAGTGTTACTAAATGAACTCACAAACGGCCCCATGAAGTTGATGCCCCACACGTCAAAAATATCAATCTCAAGAATAGTGGTGAGAGGCATTTCATCCTTCTTGGAAATTCCACCAGCTCTCTGACACTCATCACATCACTTAACAAGCTCACTAGCATCTTTATACAGGGTAGGCCAATAAAATCCACAGCTGAGAACCTTTGAAGCAGTTCTCACCCCACCATGATGATCACTGTAGGATGAGAAATGACAAGCATCAAGAATACTCAATTGCTCCTCTTTTGAAACATATCTCCGGATCACACCATCATTACAAATCTTGAAAAGATATGTCTTGTTTAAGATTCTTACGTTGGTTATCCACATCCAAGGAATACTATTCAAAGACACGGAGATGAGTTGTTCATCCGGAAATGAATCATTAATTTCGAGGCCATTATGGGGCCTCCCCTCCTCTTCCAAAAAGGACAAGTGGTCTTCCACTTGATTTTTACTCCCTTTTAGATCAATAATTTCAAGGTCAAACTCTTGAAGCAGAAGAATCCATCTCATCAACCTATCCTTAGAGTCCTTTTTTGTCATCAAGTAACGGAGTGTCGCGTGATATGTGTTCACAATCACTTTGGTACACATGAGATATGGCCTAAACTTTTCCATGGAGAAGACAATGGCTAATAACTCTTTCTCGGTCACCGTATAATTGACTTGGGCGTCATTCATGGTTTTGCTTACATAATAGACCGGATGAAATATCTTGTTGATCCTTTGCCCCAAAACCGCTCCTACCGCAACATTACTAGCATCGTACATGAGCTCAAATGGTAAGCTCCAATTGGGTGAGGCAATGATGGGAGTGGTAGTCAATCTATACTTGAGAAGCTCAAAAGCTTTCATGCAATCATCATTGAACACAAACTTTGCATCTTTTTCCAACAACTTGCACAAGGGATTCACCACCTTTGAGAAATCCTTGATGAACCGACGGTAGAACCATGCATGCCCTAGAAATCTCCTCACTCCTTTGACGAAAGTAGTTGGAGGGAGTTTTGAAATCACTTCAATCTTCACCTTGTCCACTTTAATACCGTTCTTTGAAATCTTATGGCCGAGGACAATGCCCTCCTCAACCATAAAGTGGCATTTTTCCCAATTAAGCACTAGGTTGGTCTTTTCACATCGTGCCAACACTTTGTCAAGATTATCCAAGCATTCTTCAAAGGAGTCACCCATAACACTAAAATCATCCATGAACACTTCAAGGAAGTCATCTACCATGTCCTTAAATAATGCCATCATACACCGCTGAAAGGTAGCCGGTGTATTACACAAACCAAACAGGATCCGTGAGAATGCAACGGTGCCATAAGGAGTGAAGGTAGTTTTCTTTTGGTGTTCTGGTACAATTAGAATCTAGTTGTAACCTGAGTACCCATCCAAAAAGCAATAGTAGGCACGCCCAGCAAGTCTATCCAACATTTTATCAAGAGAGGGCAATAGAAAATGGTCTTTGCGGGTCACTTTGTTCAGCTTCCGATAATCCATGCATACCCTCCATCCGGTGATAGTCCTAGTGGGGATCAACTCATTTTTCTCATTTGTGACCACAATCATACCCCCTTCTTCGGCACATATTGCACCGACGAAGTCTATGAACTATCTGAAATGGGGTACACAACCCCTGCATCTAGCCACTTGATAATTTCCTTCTTGACGACCTCTTGCATGGCCTCATTCAACCTCCTTTTATGTTCCACGGAGGGTTTTGCATCATCCTCTAGTATAATTTTGTGCATGCAAAAGGCGGGGCTTATACCCTGAATGTCAGCCAAAGTCCATCCAATTGCCTTCTTCCTTCTTTGGAGCACCGCAAGGGTGGCATCTACCTGCATGTTAGTTAAGCACGCAGAAAGAATAACAGGTAAAGTTGAACAAGGGCCCAAGAATTCATACCTGAGGTGTGAAGGCAAAGGCTTCAACTCCAATATGGGAGGCTCCTCGATTGAGGGCTTTGTTGGTGGAGTCTTTCGGTTCTCAAGATCCAAGGAAAGTTTCTGGGGCTTGTATGTGTATGAACCCATTCCTTTAAAGCATTGACATATTCCACCAAGCCTTCATCCTTAGTCACATCATGTTTCAACAACACAGCTTCCAAAGGGTCCTCCACATTAATCACAACACTAGTGTCTTCAACAATCACCTTGATCACAAGATCCACAAATGAACATACTTCGTTGCTATTGGGCTTCCTCATTGACTTGCAGACATGGAACACAACTTTTTCATCACACACCCGGAAGGTGAGCTCCCCTGCTTCCACATCAACTAAAGCCTTCCCTGTACCTAGGAAAGGTCTTCCAAATATTATCAGCATATCATAGTCAACCTCATAGTCAAGTATCACAAAATCCGCGGGAAGTATGAACTTGTTGACCTAAACTAGCACATCATCTATTATCCCTAATGGCCTCTTAAATGTCCTATCTGCCATTTGCAACCTCATGGATATGGGCCTTGGTTTCCCAATCCCTAATGTCTTGAACACAGAATATGGCATCAAGTTAATGCTTGCCCCCAAGTCGCACAAAGCTTTGGTGAAATCGGCACTACCAATAGTGCACGAGATTGTAAAAGCACTGAGGTGCTCTAGCTTTAGGGCCATGGAATATACAATGTCACTCACTTGGTGCGTCATCTTGATCGTTTCACAATTCATGGATCTCTTCTTTGTTACCAAGTCTTTCATAAACTTAGCATATCTTGGCATTTATTCTAGAGCTTCCACCAAAGGCACATTTATGGACAAACTTTTCATCATATCAATAAATTTCTTAAACTGATTTTTATTATTTTGTTTTGCAAGCTTTTGAGGGTATGGTGGAGGAGGCCATGGAAAAGGAGCCTTGTATTTGGGCACTACCGTTTCCGGTATGTCTATCACGTATTCCCTAGACGGGTTCACATCATTTTGTGTCTCCTCCACGTTGTCATCAATATCAATTCTCACTTATTCATTCACATTCTCATCACTCACTTGCACATCATTGATTTGCTCATCATCATCTTACACCAACACATCATCACTCACAAATTTTCTTGTATTATCTCCACCTCTACCACTTCTTTTAGTCATCGCCATAGCATGGCCCGTATTGTTCCCTCCCTTCGGGTTTACTACCGTGTCACTAGGTAGTTCCCCCTTAGGGCGAGTATTCAAAGCTTGAGAAATTTGGCCAAGTTGAACCTTCAAGTTGCGGATAAAATTATTGTGGGACGCCAATTGGGCATCGAGTTGGCATTTTTCTTCATCATTTGCTCAAACATTGACTCAATCCGTACCATCTCATTGTTGGACGAGCTAGGACCTTGTGATGGATATGGAGGCAGGTTGTTAGGTTGTTGAAATATCGGAGGCCTTTGAAAGCTCGGCCCTTAATTCCCCTGATTAGTTATTCTATTCCCCTTGGTTGTTATTGCCTCCCCAGTTGCTATTGTTATTTCCACCCCAATTTCCTTAGTTACCTTGGTTGCCCTAATTTTGATTAGTTGCTTTGGTTGTTGTTGTTTCCACTATTCAAATTTCCTTGTTAATTTTGATTTCCCCAATTTATTTGGGATCTCCACTGTTGTTGATTCAGAGTATTGCCCCGTTGTCCTTGGTAGTTGTTCACATACTGAACCTCTTCACTTTGATCATCATACATATCATCTTGATTGTAACCACTACCAGTTTGCTCAAATTGCTCTGGATTTCCTTGAACTTGTTGACTCGTTGCCTCCTCTTATTGACCATCATATTTACCCCTTCCATGGAATTCACTTGTTTTGGCCCTTGAACTTGTTGCAACTGAGCTTTGGCCAACTGGTTCATGGTTATAGTTAACTCGGCTATTGCTTGGCCGTGGTCATGGAGCGTTTTGTGTAGGTAAATGACATTGGGATCACCTTGTGGCATATTAGCTCGACTTTGCCACGTCGAGGAAGTATCCGCCATCTCATCAAGTATATCACAAGCCTCAACATATGGCGTGTTCATGAAGTTTCCCCCGGCAAGTTGGTTAACTACACACTAGTTGGTGGTGTCGATGCCACGTAGAATTTTTGTTGGATCATGACTTCGGTCATGTCATTGTTCGAACATTCTTTAACCATTGTCCGATACCTTTCCCAAATCTCATGAAGTGGTTCATTTGGATCTTGTTTAAAGGCAAGGATCTCATCTCTCAGCGTCGTCATATGTCCCAGCGAGAAGAACTTTGCTATGAATTTATCGGCCAACTCATCCAAGTAGTGATGGAATGGTTGGGCAAACTTTCAAGCCAATCCAAAGCCTTCCCCCTTAGAGAAAATGGGAAAAGCCTTAATCTCAATGCGTCCTCAGAAAGGTTAGTTTGATTTCTCCCCCAGCATGTATCAACAAAACCCTTGAGATGCTTGTAGGCATTTTGGTGTGGAGCTCCGATGAAGAAACCCCTATGTTCCAAGAGTGTAACCATGACATTGGTTATTTGAAAGTTATCCGCCCTAATTCGGGACGGGACTATTGCACTTGCATTTCCTTCATTGGGCAACACCCAGTGTGCTGCCCTTGCTGGAGGTGGGAGGGTTTGGAATATTATCATGAGGCGGTCAGCCTCTCCTTTGTGCTTGAGGTTTGGGTTGAATCTCATCTACATTATCATCATCTACCTCCTTCTCCAAAGGCAAATTTCCAAGGGCATAATTGTTTAGTGTCATTTGGTACCTAAAAGAAATTCATAAACAAATTAGAAAAATGGAAGGAAAAAAATAAAACACACAAATACTCGGAAATATAGCTAAAACCGTTTAACTCCCCACCAACAGCGCCAAAAATTGATCGGTTCCAAATCTGCACTACTATTGAGTAGCAATGATGGTTGATGCAGTTTTACCCAACAAAGGTTGGGATCGAAACCACAGGGAGTTAATTAGTTTAGATTTAGGTTTATATCCGGTAGAGATGCGGGTTTTGCTCTTAATTGCACTTCCACAAATGGTTTTTTTTTTCTACTTCTACTTCTATTCAATAGCATGCAATAGCTAGAACTAAGTACAATGTTTTTGTTGGTTGTTTTCAAAGATTTAAAGGGACTAGGGTAGTGACTTCCGCCTAGGTGGATATCTAACGGGTAGCAAGAATTTAGGGCAATCATGTAATTAATTGGGGTCGTAACATAGCTATCACACGCGGGTACTCACTCTATGCCTCTCTGTAGTTTGATGGATTTTGCCTAATTTGGCTTTCTCAAGACCAAATGGGTATTCATGCAATTCAAGTGATTTTAGCTAAAGTCGGGTATTACTATCTCTAGGTTTAACCCTTTAATTAGGGCTATCAATTTCTTGAGTTCACCTCAATTCCTTGTTAGCCTAGTTTTTCTAGACTTAGTCCCTCTTTCTCAAGTAGAGACTAAGTCATAAAGGCATAAATCAATATTTGCAACCACTAATTCAATAGGTCTAGCAAGAACTAGGCTAAAAAACACTAACCCATACACATTCAAGCCCTAAAATTCAAGACTCATCAAATACCCACACTAGGGTTGGGTTACAACCCTAGCTATGGTTTTAGTTACTCATGAAAATAGCAGAAATCAAAGATAAAGAGAAGATAAAATCAATAATGCTAAATTAAAAGATGAAAATCTAAAGTTATAAGGTAAATCTTGTAAAAAATTGCCCAAGTAAGAAAAACTAGCCATCTCACGTACTCAGCAAAACATAACATAACCTAAAAATGTGAAAAAGATCTATTTATACTAGGCTAAAATTTCTAGACAAAAATGCCCCTGCGGAGGTTTCACGACCGCGTAATTCTGACTGTGGCCGCACCCTTGCTATCGCGGCCGTATAATATTGAGCGCGGTCTGCATTTCTTTATATCTGAGATTGGGCTGGAACTTGTTTCGCAGATTGCATAATTGTAACCACGTCCGCGTGAGAGCCTTTCGCGGCCGTGTAATTTTGATGCAGTCAACGCTTAACATCTTTGCCTTTTTGGTGACTCTCTGAACCTTATCAAACGCGATCAGCAAAAATCCAATCGCGGCTGTGGTAGTATTTTCGCGTCCGCTAATTTCTGGCGCGGTCTGTGTCTATGCTTGTGCCCAAAAACCACCTCTCTGATTCTCCCTCTCGCGGTCTGTGAATTCATGACCGCGCCTGCGGTGACACTTTCGCGGCCGCACTTTTCTGTCGCGATCCGCGTTCTACAGTCTTGGCCCAGTCTTGGTCTTTGTTCATGTTTTGACTCCTTTATGAGTTGATCATGGCCACTTTAGCTCATTGTGAGCAATCCCTGCAAGCAAGCATATTATGTTAGTTTTTGGGGATACATTTATGCATTTTAAGCCCAAAACGCATGTAAAAAGAGAGCAAATAATGGTTAAAATTCCCACTTATCATTCGCCATACACAAAACAAGCTCTAGGAGGGCCTGGCGGCTGTGACTGGCTCGGGCCAAGTCTACTGGACTGACCATTGAAAGCACCACGTGCATGAGGCGCACTAGAAACTGGAGGTTCATAGTAAGGCTTCTGAGGTCTAGGAGGAGCTGGAATACCACTGGCTGCTGGAAGAGTTGAATGAACGGGGTGACTCACATAACCCCTACCATGATGAACTGCAGCTTGGGAACGAGCACCAGAATAATGGTCTGACTCTCGAGACCTCTTGGCCTCTCTCTCCAACCTATCCCGAGCAAGTATGCCCTCTACTCTCCTAGCAATGCTCACCACCTGCTAATAAGCAATATCCATCTCCAACTCCCGGGTCATGCTAGACCTGATGCTGGGAATGAGCCCATCAATAAACTGGTGAACTCTCTCACGAATTGTAGCAACCAAGGCCAGTGCATGTCTAGCCAAGTTACTGAAACGGACAGCATACTCCGAAATAGTCATAGTACCCTGGTGCAAATGCTCAAACTCCACGCGACATGCGTCTCTGAGGATCTGAGGGACATACTCCCTCAAAAACATATCTGAAAATTGGGTCCAGGAAAGGGAAGCTGCCTCAGCTGGACTGTCCAACTCAAAAGTACGCCGCTACTGATAGGCTGCTCCTCGAAACTGGAAGGTAGTGAAAGAGACCTCACTCAACTCTACTATACCTATTGTGCGGAGGATACGGTGGCACTCCTCCAGAAATCCTTGAGCATCCTCTGATGCTAGACCACTGAATGTAAGAGGCTTGTACTTCTTGTACCTCTCAAGTTTCTGTTGCTCCTCCTCTGAAGCTGCGGCCCTATCCTCGGGCTGAACTGGGGCTACATGCAGTACCGGTATAACCTCTGGAATCTGATCAACCTGAACCCACTGCTCTGGAGTGTGGGCGGCGGGAGTCTGTGCTCCTCCCCCGGCCTGAGATGTGGCTACAACAAGAGGAATCAACCCTGCCTGAGCTAGAGTGGTGTACATGCTCATAAACTATGCAAGGGTCTCTTGGAGAACTGGAATAGTAATAGCAATAGGCGTATCGGGCGCCTGGGATCCGGTTGGAGTTGCTGGTGGTTCCTCTGTAGCAGCTTGTGCGGGTGCTCTGGCTGCACCACGTGCGCCTCCTCGGCCTCTACCCTGGCCCCGGCCTATAGCACTTCTAGCAAGGGGCACAGGTGCCTAGTCATATCTGGTAGCACGTGTCCTCACCATCTGTGAGAGAATAAAAGACGGAAGTTTAGAATTTCAGAATCACAAATCTTGCACGACAGGAAATCAAATAAAGTGGAATTTTCCAAATAGTTACATAGCCTCTCGAAAATAAGTACAGACGTCTCCGTACCGATCCACGAGACTAATAAATCGGCTTGTGATTCATGACTCCTATGAACCTAGAGCTCTGATACCAACTTGTCACGACCCAAGTTCTCCCTTCAAGAACTGTCATGACGGCACTTAGTCTATACGACTAGGTAAGCCTAACAAATTCGAAACTAACAATTAACAGGTAAATATAATAAAGGAGTTCAAAATGCCGCTCGACATATAAAATAATGACACTCTCGAACTGAACATAGCACTCCCAAAACCCGAAATCTCATGAATCACAAGCTAAAGAAGTATATAATGTTTCTAACTCCAAAAATCTAATAATAAAGAAAATACAGGAAGTCTATGACTGAAGGGAGAATAGAGAGGGACTTCTAGGTCTGCGGACGCGGCAGATATACCTCAAAGTCTCTGGATCGCCTCACCTCATTTGAAGTATGGCTGAGAAGAAGAACCTGGATTTGCATACGAAAAATATGTGCAGGAAAGGGCATGAGTACACCACAGCGGTACCTAGTAAGTGCAAGCCTAACCTCGGTCGAGTAGTGACGAGATCAGGTCAGGGCCCTACTGTTATATATATAACAAGATAAAACAGTATGAAATATGACAATGGTGATAATTGCTTACAGTCAATGAAATGAAATCGCAGGAAAAATCATAACTCAGTACATAGAGAAAAGCAACAGGGGATCTCCCGCGATACCGTCCTGTAGTCCAAATCATAAATGTGCAGGGGGATATCCCGGAATACCGTTACATAGTCCCAAAGTAAATATCCAGTACAGGGGGGATCTCCCGGGATACCGTCCCGTAGTCCCAAATATAAATGTGCAGTGAGATCTCCCAGAATACCGTTCTGTAGTCCCAAAGTAAACATGCAGGGGAGATCTCCCAGAATACTGTTCCGTAGTCCCAAAGTAAATACACAACCCAATCAGTACACACAACAGTCTCAACAAGGAATATATAGTTCTATTCAAGTTCGTATCAATGAGACAAGTAATTTCTACCCTAACATGCTACACAAAGTCCAGGTAGGCAGTTAAAGCAGATAAGACAATTAAGGCACGTAAGCATGCTTTTCTACGCTAAACAGGAGGCTACATATCTACTCAAATAAATTACATAACGTAAATATATCTACAAGCAACTAATTTAGCCAATGAATTTAAAGCTAAGGCGAGAAAATAGGAAAACGCCCAAAAATCCTCCCCGGGCCCACGTCTCGAATCGGATAAAAGTTACCAATTTAGAACACCCATTCACTCACGAGATCAGTCGTCTAAGAATTATTCAATTCCGGCACCTAAAACCCGACCAAATCCCAAAAATTCGATTGGGGAACTTTTCTCCTAAATTCCTATTTTTTCACTCAAATTCCTTGATTAAATTGAGAAAATTATTATAGATTGATGAAATATAAACGAAATAGGGTTAGGAATCGTTACCCACTGACTTCCTCTTCAAAATCCTCAAAAAATCGCCTTCTGCCGAGCTAAAAAATTGAATTTGGTGTTATGAACTTTCAACCCTCGAAATTTCCTTTTTCTGCCCAGCGATGTCCACACCTGCGGTCCCGCTTCTGCGGCTAGAGCTCCGCATCTGCGGAATTTCATTAATTCCCCAAGCACTGCACCCGTGCTCCTTTCTTCGCAGATGTGGCTCCGCTTCTGCGGTTCTTGAGTCGCACCTGCGACCACTGGTCCTCTTGCCTCAAACTGCATCTGCGCCCTCCTTCCTCATTTTTGTGGGGCCGCACCTGTGGGCTTCCCACCACAGGCGCGAAAACACCAGAATCAGCCAACTTCAGAATTTGCTCAAGTCCAAGTTTTCATCCTTTAAGCACCTGAAACTCACCCGAGGCCCCCCGGGACCTCAATCGAACATACCAATCAATCCTAAAACATCATACGAACTTAGTCGAGTCTTCAAATCACATCAAACAATGCTAGAACCACAAATCACTCTCCAATGCAAATCTAATGAACTTTAATTTCCAAAATTCCAACACCGATGTCGAAACCAAGCAAATCGTGTCCGATTGAGCCCAAATTTTGCACACAAGTCACATTCACCACCACGGACCTATTCCAACTTTCAGAATCGGATTCCGATCCCGATATCAAAACTTCACTATCGGCTCGAAACTCCAAAAATTCAACTTTCGTCATTTCAAGCCTAAATAAGTTACAAACCTCCAAAACACAATCCGGACACGCTCCTAAGCCCTAAATCACCCAACGGAGCTAGCGGAATCGACAGAATTTCATTCTGGAGCCGTCTTCACACTGCTCCGACTACGGTCCAAATTCTAAGACTTAAACTCTCATTAGGGACTAAGTGTCCCAAAACAATCCGAAACTTAAGATGAACCATCCCGGCAAATCACAATAGCAGAAAAAGGCACGGAAAAAACAGTTATTAGGGGATTAAAACGTTAATTCTCAAAACGACCGGCCGGATCGTTACAAAAGTGAAAATTTTATTTTAGGGGAAAAACGAAAAGAAAGAGGAAATACTGTAAAAACGAAAAAGGTTTTATTAGTGGCTTGGCATTCAAATCAAAACCAATTGAGACCATAACATTAATTCCGTTCCCCTACCCCTGCCGACTCAATTAGGTGTCTCTCTAACCTTATATATAAGTAGCAAACAGATTAAAAAAATAAGTAGTTAACCATCTCCATTTTTAGCCCCAAACTACAATAATTAGGCTCAAAGCTTAAAGTACTACTAACGCTAATTCTCCTTTTGAAGTACTCAAACTCCAATTATTACTTTCACGTGCCTTTTGGCTTTTAACTTGAAGGATATTGACATATCATCAGGTATGTTTTTTTTCTTTAATTCTATGTATCAATCAATACTATTATTTAATTAATTCGATCCAAATCAAGCTTATGTTACTATCATGACAGGGAAAAGATCTTAAAAAAGGAATTTGGTTTGGTAGCTTCTAGGATTCTCCTCGTTTTCTATTGATTTTTACTTGTTTAAGTTTTACTACTATAATCTTTTGGCATAATTAGTGGCATTTGTTGAGTTATAGGGTGTGGACTTTGTCCTTCCATGTATAGGGAAGTTAATAATTAGGAAAGTGACAACATAACAAATTGGCCAATGATGACATTTTGGTCTTGAAAAATGAGACTGAAAGCATGCGGGACAAATAAAGAGAAAAAGCCAATGACCAAGAGCCAAGAATTTGCAACTTCTTTTATCAATTACCAAAAAAGAAAAAACTTTATCCTTTGAGTCTAAAAAATGATCCCTTTTATCTTTTGCTTAAATCATCTATAGCCAGAGTTATATGTGCAATTAGAAGCAATCTTGCTTCTTTTAGGTATCTGCAATTGAAATACTTGATAGTATGGGTGTACAGAGGAAACAGACAAATCGCACCAACCTGATAATTCGAGTCAAATCGAAAAAAAGATCCGACTATAATTTGGTTTGATTTGGTTTTGTGTTGGGAAAAAAATCCGACCATAATTGGTTTGGTTTGGTTTTAACTAAAGAAAGTCAAACCGAAACCAACAACCCGACATTTATATAGAAATTTTAGATATATTTAATATATAAATATACTTATTGTGATGTAATTTATAAATATTTCTTGAAATATTTCATAATTTTATCTTTTAAGGTATTATTTCAAGGTTGGACTTCGAACTTTTGAATGCTTAGCCAATAATATTAGTAAATTAAATAATGCTAACAAAAGCCCAAACCAAAATTAAATCAATACTAATGCTAACAAAAGTCATTCAATTTAATATTACGAACGGGAATGTATTGAATATTTATTTTTTGTTTTGCACTAATTTAGATAAAAATGCATAACCTATTTTATTTTTCTTTAGCATTTAGTTATGTAATTAATACTCTCTTATTAGTCTATTTATTTTAGCATGACTTAGTACTTTTAGATTATGTTTATTTTTATTATGGCTTTTTAATTAACAATATTTATATTACATAATTTTATTGTCTTTATTGTTGAATATTTTAGGATAATGCCATGATACATCTCATATTTTGTATTATTTTCTTGGAAAATACTTTATATAGTTGTATCTTACTAGGATTAAAGAAATATTTTGAGCATACGTTATATGTTTTGTTCTACGAAGATTTTACCGGGGAAAAAACCCGAAAAAATCTGAATAACCCGAAAACCCGAGAAAAACCGAGATTGAAAAACCTGAGCTTTATTGGTTTGGTTTGGTCTTTAGATTTAATAACCCGGCACAATTGATTTGGTTTGGTAATTGTAAAATCCGAACTAACCCGGCCTATGTACACCCCTACTTGATAGTAATTCTTTAATTTATAGAAAAATTTGGCATTTATGAAAATTAATCTAAGTTGATTCTTTATCTGTTGATTCTGAGCCCATTTGGACAAAAGAAAATTTTCCCTTTCTTCCAAAAAATTTCACTTTATTTTTTGAAAATTTGAAAAACTCCAAAAGGCTATTTTTCAAAAAAAATATTCAAATCACTCACAAAACTTCAAAAATAACCCAAAATTATATTCATTTCCAAACACAACTCTAAATTTCAAATATCATTTTCACTTAAAAAAAAAATTCACCCTATTTTGAAATTTTACAATTCTTATGTCCAAACGCCCACTTAGATAAACAAAAAATTAGATCTTTAAATTTTGTGTTGGTTGTGTGTGTGGGGGGGTGGGGGGTGGGGGGGATCGAATGCCATCGTTCTTTGGTGACCTATTTTAAGTCCATCCAATTTTTTATTATGTGCCAAATCAAGGTAGTCAACTTGTTCAACGAATTTTCATAAGTTCGAATTCTCATATAGTATTAAGTTTCAAGAATGCTATGTGCATATTGCTAATTAAGATCACAACTTCGTTAGCTAGCTAGTGATTCACAAATCACACATATACCTTGTCTGATAAAAGAATCAACCATCATATGATGCTACTTGAATTAGTCAGAATGAGTTTAGCATTTTTTTTTATTTTTTTTAAAAAGGCCATAAAATTTCATATTTTCACTTGAAGATGAATTTTGAAATTTTTTAAAAATTTGAAAAACTCGAAAAAATAGTTTTTCAAATTTTCACTCAGATCACTCACAAAAATTCAAAAACAACTCAAAATTATATTCATATCCAAACATACTCTAATTTTCAAATACCATTTTTGCTTGGTAAAAAAATCACTTCTTTTTTGAAAATTTACAATTCTTATGTCCAAAAGCCCACTTAGTAATTCACTTGTTGGAGTCAAAGTTTCTTCCATTCGGAAAGAATGATATCTTAAAATAACTGGAAGAAAGAACTTTAATATATATCTTATTAGATTAGGTAATTATCTTTTAGAGTAAATCATATCCTTATCAATAGCTAACCGCGATTTGAGGTTCAAACACAACAATAAATAGAGTTTGTCAAATAACAATCAATAGGTCTCACAATTTCAACAATGGAAATTCCTCTTAATCCGAATGCAAAGACAAGGATGAATTTGCTGCTTTTTTAGATTCCCCCCTCCCCCCTCCCCCCTCCGTCCCCCCATATTTTTGTGGGTTAGAGAGAGAAAAAAGAGAGGACATAGAAAAAGCACAACAACATCAACCCAATAAAATTTCATAAATGAGATCTGAGGAGAATAGAGTATACGTAGATATTAACAGAAATCAATGGACATAGAAAAAACAAACTGATTATTTACAAATTGGATACAAATCGGGTTATATCGATTATCGGGCAAGGAAAGAAGACATGGATTGAATGGTGATCTATTAACCCCATTGACATAGGGTGTAAAAAAAAAATCCCCATCTCTTCCTTGCGAGTCTTTTTTACATTAGCCCTTTAATTTTGTTTCCATTGTCCAGAAT
This sequence comes from Nicotiana sylvestris, assembly GCF_000393655.2. Lineage (NCBI taxonomy): Eukaryota > Viridiplantae > Streptophyta > Magnoliopsida > Solanales > Solanaceae > Nicotiana > Nicotiana sylvestris. The sequence goes on from NC_091067.1 coordinate 87,482,794, forward strand.
CTATATTATATTAAAAGGAGAGTTGTGAAGCATGAGATTAAGCCAAGTGGCAAGCTAAAATGAAGCCACTTGGCAATTTTAAAACAACATTAATAATTATGAATTATAAATAGAAACATAATTAATGGAAGTAGTTGAATGAATCTTATACATGATCTAAATAGATCTTAGATAAATCTAATCTATATGTCAATATTTATATTTATGTGTAATTTTGTATCTATATCTATATATTGATCCACTCATAGATTTATATTCTAAATTAATATAGAATAGTATAATTCAGTTAGTCTTTTGTGTATAATTCAATCATGGTAGATCTCTTTTTCTTTTTTTACAAGGAATCAATTGAAATATACGTTTAGTATATTACATATTCTTTTTTATTTGCAACAATAATTATTTATTTAGTACAAGCTTTGTATCTGATCTTATTTGTGTACAATATAATTATTGTGTATCTTTAGTTAAACTTTTGTGTATAATTCAATTATGGTATGTCTCTTTTTTTTGACAAAGAATCAATCAAAATTTTAATTTTGTAGCTTACACATTCCTTTGAGTTTAAATAATAATTCTTTATTTGGAAAATAAATATCACAATAAAGAGTAGTACAAGCTTTGATGTATCTAGCCTGATTTGTGTACAATATAATTACTATAGGTATCTTTTTTGACAAGGAACATCAAATTAATAATTGGAAAAAATATCTGTTGGGAAATTGTATAGCTATTCTTGATTTATATTTTCATATTTGGAATAATATTATATGGCAAAGAGTATTTAAATTTCAAATGCATAACAATACACTTGTATAAATAATGCTACAGAAAGGAATGAAAGACGTCTATTTTTTTCTTTTCTTTGTTTTAATTTGCTTTGCATTGATAATTTATCTATTATATGACATACTTTAGTTTAACCATGGTGGATTTTTTATTAGACAATTAAGTTCATGTGTTTCCTCTATGCATTCATATATTTGATGAGCTAAACTAAAGAGAATAAAGAAGCATTATGATTCTATAAAAAGAAATTTAGCTGGCCTTATAAATTTTCATTTGTGCTTTATTGTTGAATCTAGAGAGTTGGATCTCTTTTTATTAAGCAAAACTAGTATTAGCACCCGCGCGGATGCGCGGACACTAATCACATCAAATATTTGAGTTATTTGGATTATATGTAAATAACCTTAAAATTTAAACCTTCTCAATAAAAATAGATAATCATTGGATATTAATTAAGAAATACTACATGAAAAAGATTAACCATTTCTCAAATCTCCTAGTTATAATTATATTTTCTTTTTTGGTACCATTCTTGTCGGTGTCATTGGATCCTAAAAATAGTTAGGAAGCAAAAAAATAACTCATATTTATGGCAAAACAATCAAAGGTTGAGACTATGAAGGACTGTTTGGATACGACTTGGCTCTTTTACTACTACTTGAACTTTTATTTGGTGTGTTGATATCTTATTTTTTCAGTTTCTAAAACTTTACTTTACAATAATAATTATTTCTCTAATGATTTAAGTGGAAATATTATCTTTAATTCAAAATTCATTTTAGTCAGCTATCTAAAAATTTAAATAATTCTTTAGCCCGAATTGTTTTTCCCAGTATGACACCATTTTGATATTTGACACTAACCATGTTAGATATTTGAGTTATTTTAATTATGTGTAAATAGCCTTAAAATTTAAACCTTCTAGATAATTATAGATAATTGTTAGATATAAATAAGAAACACTGCATGAAAAAAGACTAATATTTTCTCAACTTAGCTTGAGGGATTAGGAGTTGTGTCCTATTTGCTAATTGTTTCCTGTCGAGTACGACGTATATGCATGGTGTCGAGTATCTATGCGTTGGTGTCAAGCATGACCGTGAGTCTTATCTTGTGATTTTCATGATCTCGTTGTATTATTCATGCCTTGGTGATGATTTTTATTTGTTGTGTAAAGTTGTGGAAAAAGTTGTTGTCACGCCCCAAACTAGGGGAGGCACGACTGGCACTCGATACTGTATTCGATCCAGTTATCCACTAAACATACTAGCTAACTAAACTGGGGGCCCAACAGATCGGGCAGCACAACATCTGAAATACTAAGCCTAGACCATTAAGGTCATGACCTGAATAACAATAAGTCATATAAACAAAGGTAGACGAGCCAAAATAATAAAGTACTAGCTGGCCGACGAGGCCGCGATTGGAGACATACTTGCCTACACACATATATATACATGTCAAGCCTATGGGCTGGAGACTGAAAGCTACAAAAAGAAACCCATAATACTGTGTCCACAATAGCCTCTAAGAGTGTCATAAGCACTGTCGGAACAAGGCCCCGATTATACCCAAACTGTACACAAAAGTAACCATCCTATGAAAGCTCCAGGAAGAGGTGGAGCTTACCAACTCACGGTTGAACCCCGAAATCCTAGCGGAGGGGTCGATCAGAGTCCCTACCTAGACCTGCACGCATGAAACAAAAATGCAGTGTCCCCAGGCAACGGGACATCAGTACGAATAAAAATGTACTGGTATGTAAGGCATAAAGTAGAATCATACATAGCTGATGTAAAAAAAATAATAGTGAAACCACCTGACACTGAAACTCTTATAGCCTCCATGACCGACATCCGACCTCATAGTAACCAATTATGCATGGTATGCTCGTGTAAGCGTATGTCGTGAATACATATATATTGATGCAAATGCATGACATACCCAACCAAATGCTAGCAATGGAGGTCTCTCCCGGTAGCTAACCGGTATCATATTGCCAACCTGTGGCCATCTATACAATATATATAGTTTTTCGGGCAAATAGGCCCCTTATATCCGATTATAGCTCGAAGTCCATGCATAATATGCCATGCATGATATGAACTTTGAATGCACATAATAGGCCATAACAAGAACTTAGCCAATCTTGGCTCATAGGTACTTTTATCCTCATGATCTCATAATCACCTTCGTATCGCATACAATTGTCTCGTGGAACCTCATATGTTTTCTTTGAATAAATAAGCTTGAAAGCTTAACTCGACTTTTAGAAAGATAACTTAACTCTAAAGATGTTCATAAAAAGCTTAAGGTGCTTCACTTAGTCCTTATACCTGATTTCTTGATAATTAGTAAAGGAAAATATATCAAAAATCAAGTGTTTTAATAGTTTAAACGTAAAATTTATATTTGAGATTTTTGGAAATCGATGTGTCACATTAGAGATTTTAAAATATACTTTAACAAGAAAGAATGACTGATCGTAAATACTACTTGTCTTTATTTTGTTTAGTCATACAACCCAAAGACGAGTAAGAATTCATATATATAAACATATGGATAAGAAAACCGACAAAATGACATATATAGATGTCGAATACCCTAATTAACCGAACGAGTGGAATATCAACCTAATAGCATCATGAAAATACTTCAGCTACGATCCTAATGCCTTTTACAGAAGGTCTTTCTAGCAATAGAATATTAAAATATCACATTTGACGTCCTAGGAATTTCCAAGAATTCGTGCAAAAAGGAAGGACGGAGCTTAGCCTTAACATACCTTCCCAACGAACGTCTGAATGCTTGTAGTTACTTCACGAAAGTTGTTTCTTACATCCTAAGCTTCACAAACACTATATATATGCAGCTTATATGCGCCTATAAACAGTTCATAATTGAGTTTAAATTGGCAGATTTGCCATATGGCCCTAACTTGACGAAACGTCCGTAGAACTTTGTAAAAACGATCATAAAAGAGTCCCAAGATGATTACCTTGGAAAATCAAGTATAAATCCTGGAGAACCAGCAAGAACAACAAATTCTTATCTTCCAAAAATAGCTCCAAACACAGCTAATAGAAGGGGGAAATGATTGCAAAGTGTAGAGATTGAGTTTCTAGGCACGAGGACAAACTTTAACGGTAGAAATTGTTAAAAACGTACCTTAATCACTCAAGAACACCATGGAACCCTCTTTCAGCTCCCTCACTATTTTAGGACGAAAATGAAATATTTTGGGGTCTTACAAGTCGGATTTTCCGACTTATACCACTTGTTTGACCCGACTCGATTCGTGACCCGGTTTCAGCCTGGACAGTCCGGGGTAAAACAGTCATAACCTTTTACTCCAATGTCCGTTTGATGTGAGGTTTTTTTGGTTGCGAACTAGACTTGTAGACCTTCAATTTGATAGGTTGTGAGTCTCATAAATTATTATATATTGGGAGAAATGATCTGATACATTTGACCTAAAGTTTAGAAAAATTATTAGAGAAATTTACGATAACCTTTGCCGACCTTTATTTCGCAACTTGCTTGACTCCAAAACTTAACATGTGATGCGTGTGATATTATAATACCTCACAATAAACTATTCTTAGCATATTAGACACTCTTAGTCTTATCCCACAGGTGCAAGTTTAAACCTTCCGAACGCGCGGGGTGCTACCCGAGCCATTTCTTTAACCACGAACCTTTGTTTAAGGGATTCCTTTGACCTAAAGCTTTAGTTAGTTCCTTGATATTACCACACATTTTCAGTCTTATTCTCCCAATGTGCTATACCCAATCGTATATACCTAATATAACCACGCCACGTTACGTATATTACGTAAGAGAAGAGAAAAAAACACATGGGGTCTCACAGTCTCCCTCCCTTAAGAACATTCGTCCGCAAATGGGTCAAATCAATTCCTAGGTTTTATTTTTTTCCTGCTAATACGTTATTTGTGAGGCTATATTTGTTACATTTGCAAAGCATAAATCAAATTCTGAATATTCCAACTACTAGGCTTCGTATAGCTATCTCGCAATAAGAAATTTAAATTGCACCTTCTTGTCATTTAAAAATCCAATTAAGTGTTGTAAAGAAATAATTGCCAATTATTTAAATGCGAATCACCTTAAGTCGTAAATAGGTAGGGGTACTTCTTCCTCATTTCCTCCTCAGCTTCCCAGGTCATTTCCTCGATGTTGTTATTTCGCCATAACACTTTCACGGAAGCCACTTCTTTAGTTTGAAGCTTTCTTACCTACCGATCTAAAATAGCTATTGGTACCTCTGCGTAAGATAAGTCTTCAGCAATGTGAATATCCTCAATGGGCGTAATACGTGAAGGATCTCCAATGCACTTCCGCAACATAGATACATGAAACACAGGATGGACTGCTCCCAATTCTGAAGGCAAATCAAGCTCGTACGCCATCCTACCAATCCTCCGAACAATCTTACACGGTCCAACATACCTGGGGCTGAGCTTCCCCTTCTTTCCAAATCGCATGACGCCCTTCATAGGCGATACTTTCAGGAAAACCCAATCTTCTACATCAAACTCTAAGTCTCGTTGTCGAACATCTGCATAAAACTTCTGCCGACTTTGTGCTATACGCAGCCGGTCTCTAATAAGTTTTACCTTTTCCATTGCTTGCTAGACTAAATTAGGACCTAGCAACTCTGCTTCCCCGACCTCGAACCAACCGATCGGTGACCTACACTTCCGCCCGTATAGTGCTTCGTAAGGGACCATTTGAATACTAGCTTGGAAGCTGTTATTATAAGAGAACTCAATAAGAGGTAGATGATCATCCCAACTTCTTTTAAAATCTAGCACGCAAGCACGTAACATATCCTCAACTGTCTGAATAGTACGCTTTGCCTGTCCATCAGTTTGCAGATGAAAAGTTGTGCTAAGATTTACCTGCATGCCTAGACCCTTCTGAAAAGATTTCCAAAAATGTGTTGTAAATTGAGCCCCTCAATCAGAGATAATAGATAATGGTACCCCGTGAAGGCGCACAATCTCCCAAATGTAAAGCTTGGCATAATCCTCGGCTGAATATGTCATCCTGACTGGCAGAAAATGAGCAGATTTTGTAAGCCTATCAATAATTACCCAAATAGAATCATACCTCCATGGAGTGAAAGGCAAACCGGTAATGAAGTCCATATTTATCATGTCCCATTTCCATAATGGAAGTTCAATACTCTGAGTTAGGCCTCCAAGCCTCTAATGTTCGGTTTTAACTTGCTGGCAGTTAGGACATTAGGCTACCATCTTCGCGATATCTTTTTTCATTCCATTCCACCAATAGATCTGTCGAAGGTCCCGATACATCTTTGTCTCTCCGGGATGAACTGCATATCTAGAATAACGGGCCTCCGAAAGAATCTTGGCGCGGATCTCTCCGACTGTCGGTACACATAAGCGGCCCTGGTATCTAAGGACTCCATCTCCAGTTAGCTCAAATAAAGGTTGTCTCTGCTGTGAAATACTTTCCCTCAGTTTTATAAGCTCAGGATCCTCATGTTGTTGCTCTTTCACTTCAGTAACAAACGAAGATTTTGCCGTATTCTGAACGAGAATGCATCCATCTTCTACATCTACCAAACGCACCTGCAAACTAGCTAGCTGGCATAGATATTTGGTCATCTTGACCTTATCAACTTTAACATGGCTTAGACTGCCCATGGACTTCCGGCCAAGAGCATCAACAACAATATTAGCTTTGCCGGGATGATATAAAATATCAACATCATAGTCCTTTAGTAATTCTAGCCATCTTCTTTGTCGTAGGTTCAACTCCCTCTATTTAAATAAATACTAAAGGCTCTGGTGGTCGGTGAAAGAATCAATATGAACCCCATATAGATAATGCCGCCAAATCTTTAGGGCGAAGACAACTGCGGCTAACTCAAGATCGTGCGTAGGATAGTTTTGTTCATGTTTCCGCAACTGTCTGGAGGCGTACGCGATAACCTTACCATACTGCATAATAACACAACCTAGGCCAATTCTCGAGGCATCACAATAGAAAACATAACCCTCGGTGCCATCGGGAAGAGTCAAGACAGGTGCCATCGTAAGCCTTTTCTTTAGCTCCTGAAAACTTTGTTCACATGCCTCAGTCCACTGAAACTTAGCTCCCTTATGTGGCAGCTTCGTCAATGGTGCATAAATAGAGGAAAATCCTTCCACAATCCTTCGGTAATACCCTGCCAAGCCTAAAAAGCTATGAACCTCTGTCGGATTCAAGGGCCTCGGCCAAGTCATCACAGCTTCAATCTTTTGGCCATCAACCTTGATACCATCGCTGGTAATAATATGACCAAGAAAAGCTACAGAAGTTAGCAAAAATTCACATTTAGAGAATTTAGCATATAACCTGTAGTCCTGGAGAGTCCGCAATACAGCTAGCAAATGATCCGCATGCTCGGTTTCCGATCGTGAATATATCAAGATATCATCAATAAACACAATCACAAATTCATCCAAGAATGGTTTGAATACCCAGTTCATAAGATCCATAAAGGCTGCTGGGGCATTTGTAAGCCCAAAAGACATGACAAGGAATTCAAAATGGCCATACCTCGTCCTAAATGCTGTTTTTGGGATATCAATATCCCTGACTCGTAGCTAATGATAACCGGATCGCAAGTCGATCTTTGAAAAGCATTTGGCACCTTGTAACTGGTCGAACAAGTCATCAATCCGTGGAAGAGGATACTTATTCTTGATAGTGACTTTATTTAGTTGCCTGCAGTCAATAAACATCTGTAAGAAGCCATCTTTCTTTCGAACAAAGAGCACCGGAGCACCCCATGGGGATGTACTTGTCCTAATAAAGCCTTTATCGAGCAAGTCCTTCAGTTGTTCCTTCAATTACCTTATCTCTGCAGGAGCCATTCTGGAGGGAGGAATGGATATAGGTTGCGTATCAGGAAGCAAATCTATAGCGAAATCGATTTCCCTTTCGGCGAGAATTCCTGGAAGCTCGTCAAGGAATACCGTCGGGAATTTATTCACAATAGGAACCGATTGAAGAGTCGCTGGCTCCTTATCTATATCTTGACATGAACCAGATGGTATATACAGTCGTTAGCAAAAAACTTCCGAGCCCTAAGGTATGAAATAAACTTACCTTTGGGCGTGGCTGCATTACCTTTCCATTCAAGGACAGGCTCACCCGGAAAATGAAATCGGACCAACTTTGCACAACAATCAATATTAGCATAACAAGCTACCAACCAATCCATACCCATAATGACATCGAAGTCTAGCATAACCAATTCCACTAAATCAACAGAAGTTGGACGGTCATTAATTAACACTGTACAACCTCGATAGACATGATTAGCAACAATAAAGTCTCCAACTGGTGTAGACACCTCAACTGGCTGTGGCAACAACTCAGATCTCATGTCAAGCTTACCAGCAATAAATGGAGTAATATATGAAAATGTAGAGCTGGGATCTATCAATGCATAAATGGCATGAGAATGGATTGTCAATATACCTGTGACAACATCTGGGGATGCCTGTGAATCATGTCGGCCTGTGAGTGCATAAAAGCGGTTCTGGCCACCACTAGAACCCGAGGGGTCTCCTCTACCTCTTCCCCTACCACGTCCCTAAGTAGACTGTGGACCTGGTCGGGGAGCACGGATTGAGGGCAAAGAGGCTACTGTGAATCCTGAAGGCTGAGCTGGTGCACCTCTGCCTAACCCCGGGCGCCGGTTAATAAAATGTCTTGTCTGCCCACAATGATAACATGCACTCGAACCCTGTCTACACTGCCCGGCGTGCAGCTTACTGCACTGAGTACATGGAGGAATAAGCTGTCTCATTTGTGCAGAACGCTCCTGTCGACAACTCTCAGGCTGGCCTGAGCTCTACCCCGGTCCTGACTGAATATAACAATCAAACCGCTGGCCCTGCATCTGTGGTGGGAAACTACCTGCTGATCGAGGTGGATATCGATGGAGTGGGGGCTTGAAATCACCCCGTGGCTCCCTATAAGACCCCATAGTACGAGCCCTCTTACTCTGCTCCTTATCCATGCGAGTATCACGAATCCGACGGGAAAGGTCCTCTGTAGTCTGAGCGAAAGCCTGTATACGGGAAATATCTACATCATCCGATAGGGATGCTACCCTACAGTCTCTAATCAGATGATCCCCCAAACCATACACATAATGATGAACTCTAGCCCTCATGGTACGTACAATATCTGGTGTATACCTCGCCAAAGAATTAACGTTATGGCTATAATCCCTCACACTCATATCCCCCTGCTTTAGGTTAAGAAACTGGTTAAGACAGGCCTCCCGAACCTCCCATGGCAAATAATGGGCTAAAAAGCCTCAGAGAAGTCCTCCCACTTTGCTGGCAGAGCATCAGGTACTCTAGATCTCTCCCATGCCTCATACCATAGGACGGCTACATCACGTAGTCGAAAAGAAGCTAACTCCACAGCCTCAGTGACGGAGGCATGCATCACCCTCAATACTCTATACATTTGGTCTACAAAGTCCTGGGGATCTTTAGTGGAACTGGATCCTGTAAATAATGGAGGGGATAAGTGAAGAAACTCTCGTACCGTCGAGCTTCCTGTCCGATCTCTTCGGGCATCTGCTCCCGATCTAGCTGTCGCTCATGAATAGAAACCATCCTAGTCAGCAACTGAACTACCTCCCTCATCCCCTGCTCCCCAATCTCTGATGGCGGAACAACAGGAGCTAGAGGTCCTGTGTCTCGGGCTGCCTCAGGTACTAATATAACTGGTGAGGCTGAGGCTACTACTTTTCCCTGGGCTCCAACAAGTGCTGGGAAAGCTGAGACTAGGGGTACTAGAGACTCACTGTGTGCCTCTAAGGGAAATCTATCCCTCTGACCCGGTGGGGAACGACTGGTACCTTCCCCCGGATTCATACCTATCTCTCGCTGTACCATCTCCTAAGCGTAGGTAGCCTGTAAGATAAGAAACACAAAGCACGATTTAGATTTCATATGTTCTTATAACTTCGCTCTATATCACGATCTATTAATTGAAAGAAACATAACCATTCCTAAATGCCTCATAGCCTCCTGATTATAAGTGTGGTGCACAACACACCCATAAGCAAGACTCTACTAGACACGGCTTGTGGACTCCCTGGGACATGACCTACTCTGATACCAAGTTTGTCACGCCCCAACTAGGGGAGGCACGACTGGCACTCGATACTGTATTTGATCGAGTTATCCACTAAACAGACTAGCTAACTAAACTGGGGGCCCAACAGATCCGGCAGCACAACATCTGAAATACTAAGCCTGGACCATTAAGGTCATGACCTGAATAATAATAAGCCATATAAACAAAGGTAGACGAGCCAAAATAATAAAGTACTAGCTGGCCGACGAGGTCGCGATTGGAGACATACATGCCTACACACATATATATACATGCCAAGCCTATGGGCTAGAGACTGAAAGCTACAAAAAGAAACCCAGAATACTGTGTCCACAATAGCCTCTAAGAGTGTCATAAGCACTGTCGGAACAAGGCCCCGGCTATACCCAAACTGTACACAAAAGTAACTATCCTATGAAAGCTCCAGGAAGAGGTGGAGCTTACCAACTCACAGCTGAACCCCAAAATCCTAGCGGAGGGGTCGATCAGAGTCCCTACTTGGACCTACACGCATGAAACAAAAATGCAGTGTCCCCAGGCAACGGGACATCAGTACGAATAAAAATGTACTGGTATGTAAGGCAGAAAGTAGAATCATACATAGCTGATGTAAAAAAATAATAGTGAAACCACCTGACACTGAAACTCTTATAGCCTCCATGACCGACATCCGACCTCATAGTAACCAATTATGCATAGTATGCTCGTGTAAGCGTATGTCGTGAATACATATATATTGATGCAAATGCATGACATACCCAACCAAATGCTAGCAATGACGGTCTCTCCCAGTAGCTAACCGGTGATTACTGGACTTATGTGATATTGGAATTACTATTCAAGATACGAGAACATCCTCTTTAGTAATTGAAGTGAAGGAATGCTAGTACGAAGATCCGGTGTTAGTTCATTATAAGGATACCACCCTTGAGAAAGAGAAGGCACCGTTGAGATCACGGAAAATGGGGTCCTCATATATCGAGGATGATTATGTATCCCTAATATTGCAGGGCTACGTCGGTAGGTTATGGGAGAAACTCATTATTCTCGTTATTCTATCCATCCAAGAGCAACAAAGATGTATCATGAAAACTCGGTAGATTATTGCAGTCTATGGAGATTCTGACTTGAAAATGGGAAGTAATCAATATGGATGTCATCGTAGGCTTACCTCGTACCCAGCATAAGTTTGATTCTATATGGATGATTGTTGATAGGCTTACAAAATCAACCCATTTTCTGCCCGTTAGGACTACATATTTTGCAAAAGATTATGCAAGACTTTATATTAAAGAGATAGTACAACTGTATGGTGTCCTTGTATTTATTATCTCATATAGAGGAGCTCAATCAGCTAACTTCTGGAGGTCCTTCCAAAAAAAAGGATTGGGGACTCAGGTAAGTCTTAGTACAACATTTCATCCCCAAACAGACGGATAGGTTAAGCGTACTATTCAAACACTTAAGGATATGTTACGAGCTTGTGTGATAGACTTCAAAGGTAGCTAGGATGATCATATGCCGCTTATTGAGTTCGCATATAATAATAGCTACCATTCCAGGATTCAGATGGCTCCATACGAAGCTCTTTATGGATGGAAGTGCAGGTCGCCTATAGGGTGGTTCAATATTAGGGAAACTACGTTAGTAAGACCAGAATTGGTACAAGAGGCAATCGAGAAAACTAAGCTTATACAGGAAAGGCTATTAGCAGCTCAAAGCCATCAGAAGTCTTATGCGGATAATCGACGACGAGACTTAGAGTTTCAGGTTGACGATTGGGTATTCCTAAAGGTATCACCGATGAAAGGTGTTATGAGGTTTTGAAAGAAAGGAAAACTTAGCCCTTGGTACATTGGACCATATAGGATCATACACAAGGTAGGCCAGGTAGCATATGAGTTAGACTTGCCTTCGGACTTGGAATCTGTACATCCAGTCTTTCATGTATCTATGTTCCATAAACGTATCGGAGATCCTTCCAGAATCGTGTTAGTTGACAACGTTCAGGTCACAGAGCAGCTAGCATATGAAGAAACTCCCATTGCTATATTAGACAGACAAGTTCAGAGATTGAGAACTAATGACATAGCTTCGATGTAAGTACTCTAAAGAAACAACAATGTGGAAGAAATGACTTGGGAGACCGAGGAAGACATGAAGTCTAAATATCCCTACTTATTTTGTCCTCCAGAGAAGGGTCCCACTGAGACATCACAACCTTAAGGTACGTGTATGGATTCTTGTGATAGTTATTGTCATTGGTCGTGTAAGGCCATTGTCGTTATGGATGATGATGGTCCTATGTGGCAATGAATTATTGAGTTTCTACAAGAAGAATTGGTAGTAGCATTGTTACAAAGTCGACTCTACCAAATTTATATAGATCCCAAGGAGTTGAACATTCGAGGACGAATGTTTCTAAGGGGGGAAGGATGTTACATCTCGCGTTTTCGTACGCTAAAGTTTCATCTTTATTTCATCGGTGTAGACGCGGGGATGAGGTTATCTTGAGGTTAACGTATTTATACTATTTAAAACAAGTGATAATAAAGTGCCATGAAGGATAAAAGGTACACGAATTAAAGAAAATAAGTTTCGTTGAAAGTTGCTGATTCGTACAAAATTCCTACATAACGTTATTAATTCCTACAAGTTCAAAACTTCTTGCAACCAAACAATTTCAACAGGAATTATTAGCACCATAGCAACGCAAAAATTTTGCCGTTTTAAAGGAGTATGGTGCGACCTTTTCCAATAATATCATATGGATTTCCCTACTCCATGTATGTTAAGACTATCCCTCCTTTCTTTTTGGCATGATCCAAATGATACAAAAGAAACGAGCAAATGCACAACTTTCATAAACTACTCTATTCATAGAAATACTAGGGGTCTCTATGTTCTTGATTCCCCATGTGACATATTATTATATCTTCTGTTCATGGGTCTCAAAATAATACGCAGTTGATAAAGTTTATCCGAAAGGAATATTGAGGTTATTAACATATTTTTATGCATTTATACATATACATCGAACCATGACCAGATGTTGTTATACACATGTATTTATATGTATATATATATATATGGGATATGGAAAAAGGTTACGGCATTATATACGCACCACAACCTGATTAGTTGGTATATGTTGATGATGTTTCCCATAGTGGCCGAGACGATATGATGGGATGCCCTTAGAGGCTTTATGATGTTATGTACACCTATACCTATGCATGACACGACATTTATATGTGTTTACATTGAAAATGGTAATTATAATTAGATTTGATTTTGTGGTTCTAAAAATACATGATTTATTTTTATGCTAGTTGTTAAGCAGTAGATGCTAAGTGTGAGACTAGAAAATGAGATAGAAACTTGAAAATGGTATGTTTAAGCAAACCGAGTGGTTGAGAATCGGGGCCTTGAGCCAGATCCTGCGGGGCCTCGAGGTCGAGCTAGATACTAAGCTGTGGACAACCTATGAAGGTCTAACAGTTCTAAAAGCTTTGATATAAGCTATTTATGGTCAATAAAGAGCAATAAATGAAGAACAATTAATGGAACACAATAATTGTAAGCAATAAATGTAAGTAATAGAATCAATGGAGAATGTGTTTAACTTAGGGAGCAGAGAATGTTCTTACTCTTGTATTGAATGGTGTATTTAGTATCTTGTCATGTCTACAAAAAATAACAAGGGCCCCCTTTATATATGAGGGGAAATCCCAACATAGTACATGTGTATTTATTACAAAGAAATGTAGCTGGTACAACTATTTAGCAGTCTGGTACAGATTGGTACTATTCTTGTAGGTGTAGTCAGCTTTGACCACGTGCCTAGGGAACTTCCTGTTTATCCATGATAACCATCAATTTAATTTGCCCCGAGGTCGGGCATAAAGAAACCTCGAGGTCAACACCTCAAACAGTACCCCTGGGCCTTAGAGGTGAAGCCACGAAAAGACGTAATGATCATAAAATCGGGCTCTCCGATTTTATCCGTATACAGATATTCCCCGCATTTCTTAGAGTAAAACGATAAGAAACGTTCTCGAATTCTTTCCCCTTAGAAACCTCCATCACGACGGTAGTCACGCATTGCCAACCTGTGGCCATCTGTACAATATATATAGTTTTTCGGGCAAATAGGCCCCTTACCTCCGATTATAGCTCGAAGTCCATGCATAATATGCCATGTATGATATGAACTTTGAATGCACATAATAGGCCATAACAAGAACTTAGCCAATCTTGGCTCATAGGTACTCTTATCCTCATGATCTCATAATCACCTTCGTATCGCATACAATTGTCTCGTGGAACCTCATATGTTTTCTTTGAATAAATAAGCTTGAAAACTTAACTCGACTTTTAGAAAGATAACTTAACTCTAAAGATGTTCATAAAAAGCTTAAGGTGCTTCACTTAATCCTTATACCTGATTTCTTGATAATTAGTAAAGGAAAGTATATCAAAAATCAAGTGTTTTAATAGTTTAAACGTAAAATTTATATTTGAGATTTTTGGAAATCGATGTGTCACTTTAGAGATTTAAAATATACTTTAACAAGGAAGAAGGATTGATCGTAAATACTACATGCCTTTATTTTGTTTAGTCACACAACCCAAAGACGAGTAAGAATTCATATATATAAACATATGGATAAGAAAATCGACAAAATGACATATATAGATGTCGAATACCCTAATTAACCGAACGAGTGGAATATCAACCTAATAGCATCATGAAAATACTTCAGCTACGATCCCAATGTCTTTCACAGAAGGTCTTTCTAGCAATAGAATAGTAAAATATCACATTTGACGTCCTAGGAATTTCCAAGAATTCGTGCAAAAAGGAAGGATGGAGCTTAGCCTTAACATACCTTCCCAACGAACGTCCGAATGCTTGTAGTTACTTCACGAAAGTTGTTCCTTATGTCCTAAGCTTCGCAAAAACTATATATGCAACTTATACGCACATAAACAGTTCATAATTGAGTTTAAATCGGCAGATTTTCCATATGGCCTTAACTTGACGAAACGTTCGTAGAACTTTGTAAAAACGGTCATAAAAGAGTCCCAAGATGATTACCTTGGAAAATCAAGTATAAAACCTGAAGAACCAGCAAGAACAACAAATTCTTATCTTCCACAAATAGCTCCAAACACAGCTAATAGAAGGGGGAAACGATTGCAAAGCGTAGAGATTGAGTTTCTAGGCACGGGGTAAACTTTAACGGTAGAATTCGTTAAAAACGTACCTTAATCACTCAAGAACACCATGGAACTGTCTATTCAGCTCCCTCACTGTTTTGGAACGAAAATGAAATGTTTTGGGGTCTTACAAGTCGAATTTTCCGACTTACACCACTTGTTTGACCCGACTCGGTTCGTGACCCGGTTTCAGCCTGGACAGTCCGGGGTAAAACATTCATAACTTTTTACTCCAATGTCCGTTTGATGTGAAGTTTTTTTTGTTGCAAACCAGACTTGTAGATATTCAATTTGATAGGTTGTGGGTCCCATAACTCATTATATATTTGGATAAAATATCTAATAAATTTAACCCAAAGTTTAGAATAATTATTAGAGAAATTTACGATGACCTTTGCCGACCTTTATTTCGCAACTTGCTTGACTCCAAAACTTAACATGTGACCCGTTTGATATTATAATACCTCATAATATACTAATCTTATCATATTAGACACTCTTAGTCTTATCCCACAGGTGCAAGTTAACTTAAACCTTCCGAACGCGCGGGGTGCTACCCGAGCCATTTCTTTAACCACAAACCTTTGTTTAAGGGATTCCTTTGACCTAAAGCTTTAGTTAGTTCCTTGATACTACCAAACATTTTCAGTCTTATTCTCCCAATGTGCTATACCCAATCGTATATACCTAATATAACCACGCCACGTTACGTATATTACGTAAGAGAAGAGAAAAAAACACATGGGATCTCATAGTTGTGACCTATGAACATTGAGGAGCGTGAGCTCCAATTGTCGAACGAATTGTAAAGTATAGTGATAATCGAAACTCTAGAGCATTGTCTCGAGTTGTGAAGTGAATTGTGAAGTAAAAGTGAGAAAGAGAAGGGACCATTATGTTACCCCTTGCCAGGCTATTGTTGAGTTGAGCTTCCCTTGCATTGTGTCCTTAATGGATATTACGGACGTTTAGGTTGATAATTCTTCGTGTTAGGTGTTGTAACAAGTTTAGTTATAGCTGAGGTAGTTAGATGCTGAAACTAATTGAGTTATAGCTTAGTTATGGCTGTTTCTCCCTTGCCGGGACGGTTAATTATAATTATTGTTGACTGTATGTGTGGATCGGGTTGCACGCCGCAACAGATATTATATTAGATCGGGTTGCACGCCGCAACAGATATTATATTGGTTCGGGTTGCACGCCGCAACAGTTATATATATGGATCGGGTTGCACGCCACAACAGTTATATATGTGGATCGGGTTGCACGCCGCAACAGCTATATATGTGGATCGGGTTGCACACCGCAATAGCTATATATGTGGATCGGGTTGCATGCCGCAACAGCTATATATGTGGATCGGGTTGCACGCCGCAATAGTTATATATGTGGATTGGGTTGCACGTCGCAACAGATATTATATTGGATCGGGTTGCACACCGCAACAGTATTATTATCATATTGATTGTAGACATCGAGTGTTCTTTCATACTTTATTAAGTTTCTGATAGAATTGGTATGTTTCCCCGAAGCATGTTTCCCCCTTCCTTTAAAACTGTTGTTACCTATTTATATTTCTGCTGTATATTATATAACTGCACAGGTTTATCTGGTGTCTGGTCCTAGCCTCGTCACTGCCTCACTGGGGTTAGGCCAGGCACTTACCAGCACATGGGGTCGGTTGTGCTGATACTACACTCTTTACTCTGTGCAGATACCGGAGTAGCCTTTGGTCAGCAGTAATAGCTCGGGAGCCAGCCTTCAGTCCACCGAGACACCGAGGTAGCTTTGCAGGCGTTCGCAGGCCCGATGTCTCCTCTATCTTATTATATATTCTGTTATCTCAAGTATTCGAGACAAACAGTGTTATATTCCTTTCAAACGGTTGTATTTAGTACTCTTAATAGTCCGTGTTTGTTGTGACACCAGGTTCTGGGTAGAGGCATGTATTGACTTTCGAAACATTCTGGTTTTATACTTATTTAAGATTTCCGCTTAAATCTCATGTTCCGCTGTTATTTAACTGCTTATTTCCATGTTAATCTAATTGGTAAGAAGTTTTAAAATAAAGTAGTTAATGATTTCTAAGTTCA
Source organism: Nicotiana sylvestris (assembly GCF_000393655.2). Lineage (NCBI taxonomy): Eukaryota > Viridiplantae > Streptophyta > Magnoliopsida > Solanales > Solanaceae > Nicotiana > Nicotiana sylvestris. The sequence continues at coordinate 87,500,076 of NC_091067.1, forward strand.
TAGCTTGCCTAGCTTCTATGAGTAGGCGCCATCACGACTCCCGAGGGTGGGAAATCCGGGTCATGACAAGTTGGTATTAGAGCACTAGGTTACATAGGTCTCACAATTCACAGACAAGCTCAGTAGAGTCTGAGGGATCGGTATGGAGATATTTGTATTTATCCCCAGAGGCTATAGAGTTAGAAAAATCTCACATTTGTTCTTTCTCGTCATGCGGTTTTGTTTCTCAATGCTAATTGAACTTCTACTCTGTTCTTTCGTAGATGGCGAGAACACGCGCTCCATCATCTACCGCTCAGCAGCCCGAGCCCCCAGCAGTAGCTCCCACGGGGGGAGAGGCCGAGGCCGTGCCAGAGGCCGAGGTAGGGTAGAGCTCAGCCCCAGTAGCGGAGCCTCAGGTTGACTTTGATGACGAGGTTCGGGCCCCAGCAACTCCGATGGGCCCAGCTCAGGTCCCAGAGGGGTTTATTGCTACCCCAGTCCTTCAGGATGCTCTTGTCTGATTAGTGGGCCTCATGGAGAGTGTCACCCGAAAAGGTTTGCTTCTTGTAGCACCAGCCATCTCTCAGGCTGGAGGAGGGGCTCAGACTCTTGCTACTCACACTTCGGAGCAGGTAGCTCCCCAGATTCAGACTCCAACGGTTCAACTAGTTGGAACAGTTCAGCCGAGTGTAGTAGCTCAGGCCGGCGATGGAACGGCTATGTCTGCCGATGCTCTGTGGAGGCTGGATAGGTTCACCAAGCTCTTCACTTCTACATTCAGCGGTGCATCTACTAAGGATCCCCAGGATTTTCTAGACAGTTGCCACGAGGTTCTCAGGAACATGGGTATTGTTGAGATCAATGGGGTTGATTTTGCTACATTTTGCATGTCTGGATCCGCCAAGACTTGGTGGAGGGATTATTGTTTAGCTAGACCATCCGGTTCACCATCTTTGACTTGGGAGCAGTTTACAGTGTTGTTTCTGGAGAATTTTCTCCCCATTACTTAGAGAGAGGCCTATCGGAGGCAATTTGAGCGCCTCCAGCAGGGTTCCATGATGGTTACCCAGTATGAGACTAGGTTCATCGACTTATCTCGCCATGCTCTTATCATACTTCCTACAGAGAGAGAGGGTTAGGAGGTTCATCGACAATCTTATCCAGCCGATTCGTCTTCAGATCGCTAGGGAGGCTGGGAGTGAGATCACTTTTTAGGAGGCGGCCAATGTGGCCCATAGAGTTAAGATGGTTCTGTCGTAGGGAGGTGGTCATGGGTCAAATAAGAGACCCCGTCATTCTGGCAGATTCAGTAGTACCTCGTCTGGAGGTAGAGATTCATATGGTAGAGGTCATCCTTCTAGGCCCTTTCAGTCAACTCTCCAGGTCTCTCATGGTACTTCAGCTGGTCGTGGTTCTTAGATGCATTATTCTTATTAGCAGCCTTACAGTGCACCACCAGCTCCCATCAGTGCACCGCCGCTTCAGAGTTTCTGAGGTGGTCATTCAGGTCGCCAGGGTCAGTCTCAGTTTCCTCAGCCGCAACACTCAGGTGGATGTTTTGAGTGTGGTGAATATGGCCATATCAGGAGGACTTGTCCGAGGTTGGTGGGCACTCAGTCGCAGTAGCAGGGTCCTCGTACTATGATTCAGGCACCAGGTGTTCCACAGCCTGTCCAGCCAGCTAGAGGTAGGGGTAGAGGTGCTAGAGGTGGAGGTAGAGGATTTAGAGGTGGAGCTCAAACCACCAGAGGTGGAGTCCAGCCAGCTGTAGGCCGTCCTAGAGAGGTAGTCTAGGGGGTGGGGCCCAGACCCGATGTTATGCTCTTTCAGCCAGGCCCGAGGCTGAGGCTTCAGATGTGGTGATCACAGGTACTGTTCTAGTTGTGATAGAGATGCTTCATGTTATTTTATCCAGGGTCTACATATTCGTATATGTCATCTTATTTTGTACTGTATCTGGTCATGCCTAGTGATTTGTTGGGTATTCCTGTCTATGTGTCTACACCGGTGGGTGATTCTATCGTGGTTGATCGAGTCTATCGTTCTTGTATTGTGATGATTGGGGCTCTTGAGACTCATGTAGATTTGTTGCTTTTAGACATGGTCGACTTCGATGTTATATTGGGGATGGACTGGTTATCACCTTACCATGCTATCTTGGACTATCATGCCAAGACTGCGACCTTAGCCTTACCGGGTATGCCTCGTTTAGAGTGGAGAGGAACTCCTGGTCATTCTATCCGTAGCGTTATTTCTTATGTGAAGGCTCTACGTATGGTCGAGAAGGGGTGTTTGGCCTATTTAGCTTATGTTCGCGATTCTAGTGCGGAGGTTCCTCTATTGACTTTGTTCCCATTGTTCATGAGTTTCCTGAGGTATTCCCTTCAGACCTGCCGGGTATGCCGCCCCGACAAGGATATTGACTTTTGCATTGACTTGGCTCCGGGCACTCAGCCCATTTTTATCCCACCGTACCGTATGGCCCCGCCTGAGTTGAAGGAGCAGTTGCAAGACTTGCTTGAGAAGGGTTTCATTAGGCCGAGTGTTTCGCCTTGGGGTGCGCCGGTGTTATTTGTTAAGAAGAAGGATGGATCGATAAGAATGTGTATTGATTATCGGTAGTTGAATAAGGTTACAATCAAGAATAAGTATCCATTGCCAAGGATCGATGATTTGTTTGATCAGCTTCAGGGTGCCAAGGTATTTTCAAAGATTGACTTGAGATCTGGCTACCATCAGTTGAAGATTAGGGCATCCGATGTCCCTAAGACAGCTTTCCGCACTCGGTACTGGTATTATGAGTTCTTAGTTATGTCATTCGGGCTGACAAATGCCCCCGCACCTTTTATGGATTTGATGAACCGGGTGTTCAGGCCTTATTCAGTATGATGATCCCCATTTGTGCGTCCTTAGAGACACAGTGCAGCGCGGAGGTACCAAGCAGGTTACCCTAGATGATGATGGAGTTTTGAGATTGCAGGGTCGAGTGTGTGTGCCAAATGTGGATGGGCTACGAGAGTTGATTTTAAAGGAGGCCCATAGCTCCCGGTACTCTATTCATCCGGGCGCCGCGAAGATGTATCAGGATTTGCGGCAGCATTATTGGTGGCGTAGAATGAAGAAGGATATCGTTGCATATGTGGCTCGATGTTTGAATTGTCAGCAGGTTAAGTACGAGCATCAAAGGCCTGGTGGATTGTTTTAGAGGATTGAACTTCCCGAGTGGAAGTGGGAGCGGATAACTATGGACTTCTTTATTGGACTCCCGCAGACTCGGAAGAAGTTCGACGCAGTTTGGGTCATTATTGATAGGATGACCAAGTCAACGCATTTCATTCCTGTGGCAGTCTCCTATTCATCCGAGAGGTTAGCTGAGATTTATATCCGGGAGATTGTTCATCTTCATGGTGTGCCAGTATCTATCATTTTAGATCGAGGTACGTAGTTTACCTCGCGCTTGTGGAAAGTAGTTCAACGAGAGTTGGGCAACCAGGTTGAGTTGAGTACAACATTTCATCCTCAGACAGACGGGCAGTCCGAGCGGACTATTCAGATATTGAAGGATATGCTTCGAGTTTGTGTTATTGACTTTGGAGGCTCGTGGGATCAGTTCTTGCCTTTAGCAGAGTTTGCCTACAACAACAGCTACCAGTCGAGTATCTAGATGGATCCTTATAAGGCTTTGTATGGTATGCGATGTCGATCTCCTGTTGGGTGGTTTGATCGGGGAGAGGCTCGGTTGTTGGGTACGGATCTGGTTCAGAAGGCCTTGGACAAGGTCAGGATCATTCGGGATAGGCTTCGTACAGCTCAATCTAGGAGGAAGAGTTATGCAGACCGCAAGGTTCGAGATGTGGCTTTTATGGTTGGTGAGCGGGTATTGCTCCGAGTGTCGCCTATGAAGGGCATGATGAGATTCGGGAAGAAGGGCAAGCTTAGCCCTAGGTTCATCGGTCCATCTGAGATTCTTGATCGAGTGGGAGAGGTGGCTTATAGACTTGCATTGCCGCCTAGCTTATCAGTCGTACATCCAGTATTTCATGTGTCCATGCTTCGGAAGTATCACGACGATCCATCCCACGTGTTAAATTTCAGCACTGTCCGGTTGGACAAGGACTTGTCTTATGAGGAGGATCCGGTGGCTATTCTAGACCAGCAAGTTTGACAGTTGAGGTCGAAGAGTTTTCCTTTGGTTTGTGTTCAGTGGAGAGGTCAGCCTCCTGAGGCATCAACCTGGGAGTCCGAGTCCGATATGCGTAGCCGTTATCCTCATCTTTTTCCCGACTCAAGTACTTCCTTCTTCTGTCCGTTCGAGGACGAACGGTTGTTTTAGAGGTGGAGAATGTGACGACCTAAAGGGTCATCACTTGCTTTCAGTTGATTTCAGTGTCTCTGAGGCCTTGAAAACCTCATTAGAGTTGCCTCAATTTGCGTGCATAGTCCAGGCGCGTAGCCAGAAAGCTTAAATATGAAACTCTGTGAAAAATGCTAAGTTTTGATGCTAAAATGAATAAATTTGACTTCGGTCAATATTTTGGGTAAACGGACCCGATTTATGATTCGACGATTCTGGAGGGTCCGTAGGAAAATATGAGACTTGGGCGTATGCCCAGAATCAAATTCCGAGGTCCCAAGTCCGAGAAATGAATTTTTAAGTGAAATTGTTTTCAGAAATTGTTTAAGGAAATTTGAAATGAAAACTGATTAGAAAGCAATGGTATCGGGCATGTATTTTGGTTCCGACGCCCGGTACAGGTCTTATATATGGTTTAAGTCATTTCTGTAAAGTTTGATTGAAAAGGGACGTCGTTTGACGTGATTCAGACCTAAATTGCTAAATTTGATACTTGATGAAGTTTGAGGGAAAAAAATTTCTTGATTTTGAGGTTTGATCCATTATTATTGAGGTTATTTTGGCGATTTGATCACACGGATAAGTTCGTATGATGTTGTTGAGTTAGCACGTATGTTTGAGCCCCGAGGGCTCGGTGAGTTTCGGGTAGGTTCCGGGATGCCTTGGGCTTAGAAAGTCTGATGTTGCAGGTTCAGGAAGTTGCAGGCCTCTGAACCCTCTAATGCGGTCCGCGAGAAATCGCGTGCGACTGCAGAGGGGCTAGCGCGACTTCGGTCACCTTTGTGCGGGGTGCGGTGGAAGCTGTGCGGCTGCAGTCGCCTTTATGCGGTCCACATAGGGTGCTGAACTGCAGGTCTTCAGGGAGGCCTGTGCGGCCGCGATCCATTTGATGCGGTCCGCACAGGGGGTCTGAGAGGGGTATAAATAAACGGGAATTTCAGTTTTTTTTCACTTTTTAAAACCCCAAAAACATAAGAGGCGATTTTTCAAACAACCTTTATTCTCCAAAACGTTGGTAAGTGATTTCTAACTCACTTTCTTCACTCCTAAACATCTTTTAACATGATTTCAACTTCAAATCAAAGATTTTCATGTGGGAAATTGGATGTTTTGGGTAGAACCTAGGTTTTTTCAAAAATTGGGGATTTGGACCTCGATTTGAGGTCCGATTTCAAAATAAATTATATATTTTGGTTCGTTGGGGAATGGGTAATCAGATTTTGGTTTGAACCTCGGGTTTCGACCCCGTGGACCCGGGGCGATTTTGAATTTTTGGGTAAAACTTTGGAAAACTCATTTTTCATGCATTCAAATTGATTCATTTAGCATTTATTGATGTAATTAAGTAACTTGTGGCTAGATACGAGCAAATTGGCGGAGGAATCGAGGGGTAAAGCTATAATTGAAGCTTGAGTTGTATTCATGGCATCGAGGTAAGTGTTTGGTCTAACCTTAGCTTGAGGGATTAGGAGTTGTTTCCTATTTGCTAATTGTTTCATGTCGAGTACGACGTGTAGGCATGGTGACGAGTATCTATGTGTTGGTGTCAAGCATGACCGTGAGTCTTATCTTGTGATTTTCATGATCTCGTCATATATTCATACCTTGGTAACGATTTCTATTTATTGTGTAAAGTTGTGGAAAAAGTTGTGACCTATGAACATTGAGGAGCGTGGGCTCCAATTGTATAACGAATTATGAAAGTATAGTGATATTCAAAATTCTAGAGCATTGGCTCGAGTTGTGAAGTGAATTGTGAAGTAAAAGTGAGAAAGAGAAGGGACCATTATGTTACCCCTTGCCAGGATATTGTTGGTTTGAGGTTCCCTTGCATTGTGTTCTTAATGGATATTACGGATGTTTAGGTTGATAATTCTTCGTGTTAGGTGTTGTAACAAGTTTAGTTATAGCTGAGGTAGTTAGATGCTGAAACTAGTTGAGTTATAGCTTAGTTATGGATGTTTCTCCCTTGCCGGGACGGTTAATTATAATTATTGTTGATTGTATATGTGGATTGGGTTGCACGCCGCAACAGATATTATATTGGATCGGGTTGCACGCCGCAACAGATATTATATTGGATGGGGTTGCACACCGCAACAGTTATATATGTGGATCGGGTTGCACACTGAAACAATTATATATGTGGATCGGGTTGCACGCCGCAACAGCTATATATGTGGATCGGGTTGCACGCCGCAAAAGCTATATATGTGGATCGGGTTGCACGCCGCAACAGTTATATATGTGGATCAGGTTGCATGCCACAACAGATATTATATTGGATCGGGTTGCACACCGCAACGGTATTGTTATCGTATCGATTGTAGACATCGAGTGTTCTTTTATACTTTATTAAGTTTCTGATAGACTTGGTATGTTTCCCCGAAGCATGTTTCCCCCTCCCTTTAAAATTATTGTTACGTGTTTATATTTCTGTTGTATATTATATAACTGCACATGTTTATCTAGAGTCTGGTCCTAGCCTCGTTACTACCCGCTGGGGTTAGGCCATGCACTTACTAGCATATGATGTCGGTTGTGCTGATTCTACACTCTACACTCTGTGCAGATACTGGAGTAGCCTTTGGTCAGCAGCAGTAGCTCGGGAGCTAGCCTTCAGTCCACCGAGACACTAAGGTAGCCTTGCAGGCGTCTGCAGGCCCGACGTCTCCTCTATCTTATTATATATTCTTTTATCTTAAGTATTCGAGACAAACAATGTTATATTCCTTTCAAACGATTGTATTTAGTACTCTTAGTAGTCCGTGGATGTTGTGACACCAGGTTCTGGGTAGAGGCATGTATGGACTTTCGAAACATTCTGGTTTTATACTTATTTAAGACTTCCGCTTAAATCTCATGTTCCGCTGTTATTTAACTATTTATTTCCATGTTAATCTAATTGGTAAGAAGTTTTAAAATAAAGGAGTTAATGATTTCTAAGTTCATGGCTTGCCTAGCTTCTACGAGTAGGCGTCATCACGACTCCCGAGGGTGGGAAATTTGGATCGTGACAGAACCCCTATCTCCGGGCATCGCACTTTGTCTTCGAGCTCGAGTTTGATCCACCGGTCTTCGAACTCGACCTCACCCAGACTCCGGCTGAGGATCGAACCTCGAGCCCACAAATCGGAGGCATAGGATTTTGACCGTATATAGATAGTCATGCATTTCTTAGAATAAGATGAAAAAAAACTATTTGAACCTTGATTTTCCCAAGCCTCTTATGATGATGTCATGCCCGTGACGTAGCGCTTGAAGTGATCGGAACTGTCATGTCAGCGCGCTTCCCCAAAGCATCAAATGTGCGCCATCATTGGGCGGCCACTTGCGCCGCCGAAATGTCTTTGCCTTTCTACAAATATGAGGCTACTCTGTTGAACAAAGGACTGTACTTGTTTCATCTTCATCTACTTTGATCATTTCCCTTCTTTATTTCTTTCTCTAATCATCTAATTCCATGGTTCGAATTTTCGACCACTTGGTCGCATGGAAGCAACTTTACCAGTTACGCAAAGGCTCCCCTTTTCAAAGCTTTGATTTGAAGCAATGAGAGAAGGGCGCAGAATCTTTCCCACATCAAAAAATATGCAAACTTCACCCTGCCGCTCATCTCTCTTAACTTCAACCTAGTATGGCACTTCATTCCTTTTGCTTTCCATGGAGTGAGGTGGCACTATCATACTAACTTTTGCATCTTACACCGGTACAACGTCCCGAAGATGAATATTCTTGGATCGTTGTTTGTGCATCTTGAAACCTTTTTTGATTTTTCTTGTGATAGAAGGTGAAGCTACATCTTCTTGTCTTCCCTTCTGGTCTTTTTCTTTTGCTGCTCTTTTTTGACAGATTATGGCCCAAAATTTCAACAAAATGCTCAATCTCCGCTATAGGAAACATTTATCGAGGTTTTCCTGCACTAAATTTCTTCAAGCACACAAATATTTCCAAAGATCAAAATTGGGTCACCGGGAAGGAGGTTCCCGAAGATGCCGCTCTCGAGGTCGTGGCCCTAAAAGTAGATTAGGCTCTTGGCTTTTGTTTTTTGCTTCTTTGTTCCTGTGTAAGGATCCTCCGTGGATGTTGTAAATATATTTTGTAATCATCTCTTGAAAATATAAAAGGATTTATTTGTCTCATTTTTGGCTCGTGTTGAATTTCACTCCGTCTTTATTTGCGAAAAACTTGGTTGCATAACTTTAGCGATTAGTCCGAATACCGGATTCAGGACATAATAAACCCGTAGGTTTTAATCGATCAATATAATACCCCTTAAGGTTTTTGTTAATCCTCGAGCTAAGCTTAAATTGATTTGATGCGAGCTCGGGACATCGGGTCTCCTGAGTCCAAGCTGAGTGAGAGCAAGGTTTCAAATTTGAAATAAAGTTAGCTCTTAGGCTTCGTAGACAGTCCCCGTGTGAGAATTTTTTCAAAATCGGGTAGCCCGTGGGCTTAGTAGTCGAGTGAGCATTTGTTTAAACTTGAAATAAAGTTAGCCCTTAGGCCTTTTTCTATAGTCCCCGAGTGAGAATTTTCTCAAACTCGGGTAGCCCTTGGACTTAGTAGTTGAGCGAGAACTTGCTTGAACTCGAGATAAGAAGATAAGAAACGACTTGAGGCCCGATGTCCTCGATGTCTCGATCATGATGCCGATCTCGTGATGTCAGAAACTGAAGTGATTGAAAGGTCGCGTCTGCACAGTTTCCAAGGTCATTAATTAGAGGCGGCTGACGGTTGGCCTTTTGGCTTCCCCAATACACTTAAGTGACTTCTATAAATAGGCTAAATTCACAATTTGGCAAACTTTACTTCTCAATTCATTGCCAAATCTTGCTAGTTCTTTCAATTTCCCTAAAACCGTACTTTTCTCAATTTGTTCTTTACTCTATAAGCAACCTTTTCTTCTTTACTTGAAATACAATGGCTAAAACATCCCAAACTGTTCCTCAACAAGAAAAAGCCTCTTCGTCATCACGGCCATCCAGAAGTAAACCGGTGGTGCCGCCTCGCATCGAGGAGTGTATTCCCCCGCCGTGTGACATAACATCCGATTTCAAAATTGAAAAACATGTATCAACACCAGGCCGATGTGAGCCCATGTCTGGATATATCTATTTGATAACCAAGGATGAGCTTGAGCAGGTAAAGAAGGATTGCAACTGGGATGACAAAGATGTAGTGATTCCTTCCCCAGAAGAGGACATTACTACCCTTAAAGCGGGGTACTTAAATGTGTACACCTACCCATTTACGATTGGCTTGGAAAATCCATCTCTGGGTCTCATAGACCTAGTTATTCTCGACTTTTACCAACGATACCAAGCGATGCTTGGCCAGATCTACCCTTCATTCTGACGGATTGTTCATTTGATCTGAGTCTTCTCGAGCAAGGTCGAGGGGATGCCTTTCACCCTCGACCATCTAATCAGGCTGTACAGACCTCGACTATACCAAAGTGGCTTGATAAAACGGCAATGCCGATCCTTGAAATCTCTTTTCTCCAGCATCGATGAGGACAAAGACCGAGGATGGATGAGACGTTTTGTCCGAGTCAGGACCTCTGACCTGATTCCTGCTGAGAGAATGCCATTCCCCAAGGAATGGAATATGAAACGTAAATAAATTTATACCTTGCTTCCCTTTTTCTTTCCTGGTTTTCTCTTTTTATCGATATAACCCCTTCCGATGGTGCAGTTGTCGCTTGGTTTCCTGGAGCGATTCAGGACCTCGAGGGGTTGGGTCTGCTATGTGGAGCGTTGTTGGGGCGATTTAGCTAAGGGCCTATGGGAGGCAAAAAACCATGGTGAGTTTTCTTGTTTGCTTACTTGTGTTCCCTAATGCAATACTTACTTCATCTTTATGCTGGTCTCAGAGAAGCTGTAGAAATGTGGCCGCCCCCACCTGTGAAGAAGAGATCTCAAAGCCTCCCAAAGAAAAGAAGAGAAAGAAGGGGTCGTCTACAAATACCCCGAGGCGAAAGAAAAGCAAAGCTCGAAAGCCCAAGGCTGACATCGTGGCCCTATATCCGGAAATGGCTCAAAGCCTTTGGGACCAGGAGGAAGGGGAAGAGGATGATGACTGCCTCCTGGTAGCTCGGGAAAGAGGAAGCTCTGACAATCCAAAGACTGCTGAACCAACAGCGATGGAGGTGGTTCAATCTCGAACCGATGAAATTTCAGAGGGGAGCTCAAGCAAAGTCCCCGAGCCATCAGGCAGAAAAGGTGCACCTTGTCCCGGGGGACACTTGATGAATGAGCTCGAAGAGCCTAACTCCGAGGCTTTTTTAAATACAGGATAACACCCCAAGTGAATCACTTAGGGCAATTAACATAGATGACTCATCACAGGGCCCCGGATTTTCTGAAAGGCAATTCCGAGATGCCCGAGACATGGGGACTCCCAATATGGTAGCGACTCATAAAGAGAACGATATTTTATAGAAGTGTCTCGCGGGAATCGAAGAAGGTCCCGATCTCAATGCCTCGTTTATTCTTGAGGAAGCCGAGAAGCTCCTCAAATAAGTAAGTTTTGTCTTTCATTATTTCGGATTTAATCTCCATCTTTCTGATTCTGACCTCATTTTCTTGTGAGAAAGCAGTGTCGCTTAACCGACGAGCATTTGCCAAATATTGGACTGAGCTTGACCGATGCAAAACCGAGCTTAATAAAGTCTTGGAAGAGAGGGACAGTCTTAAAATCCTCTATGTTAAGAAAGAGGGGAGATCAGCGATCTACGAGTTGAATTGATGAATGCTTGCCAAGAACGGGCCGAGTTTGTTGAAAAGGTAATATAGCCTTTGAGGGTCTGTTATGTACTTGTTTGTTTTAATGACTAATACTTTTAATTTTGCAGTTTCATCAGAAGGGCGAATTGGTGATGTAGCTTCGGGAGGAGCTTAAGATGAAGGAGGCCGAGACTTTGGGGTGGAGGCAAGGCATGGACAATCTTGTCTCCGAGAAAGAAAATCTTCGAGAGCAGCTGGCTTCGCTTGAACACCAGTTTCAAAGTGTGAAGGATGAGATCCTAGCTCGAGGCCGCAAAATCAAAGAGCTTAAAGCTAAATCCGCTACTGAGCTAGCCAGGGCCAAATCTGACGTTGAGGCTAATATGTCTTCGTACCGAGCCGATGCTGAAAAAGCTAATGCTCGGGCAAAGGAGATTTCTTCTGCGGGCGAAGTTAAGTTATCAAGTGCACTTGACCATGTTAGGCGACAATCCCGGAGGGTAACCCTCGAGGAGGTACATGCTCGCGGCTTCGATCTCTCAGCCGATATTAAAATGGGGAAGATTTTGGAAGAAGAGGTTGTCGGTCTACTTTCTGATGAGGATGATTCGTCCAGTGACTCTGAGAGTAGAGGAGACGAAGATGAAGTCCCCGAGGGTGAGGCTCTCGAAGATACGTCTCCTGAAGATGCGGCTGCCAAAGATGTGACCCCGAAGTAGTTTTAGGTTTCCTTATTTTGTTTTTGCGCAAGTATCCCTTGTGTAAATATCTTTTGTAATCATATTTTGGAAATACAAGAGGAACGTTTTACCTCATCTTTGACTTGTGATGGATTTCATATTGTCTTTATTTATGGAATATTTCGTTCGTATAACTTGAATGATTGGTCCGAGAATTGGTTTGGGCTCGGGATATAATAGACCCTTAGATCTTTATTGATAGATGTAATAATCCTAGAGCTAAATTTAAATCGATCCGATATGAGCTTGGGATAACATGACTCTTGAGTCCGGGTCGAATGAGAATGGAGTCTCGAACTATAAGTTTTTTGGCCCTTAAGCTTTTCGAGGTCGGCCCTTGGGCTCTTATATATCGGCTCTTCGGCTCTTTAAGTTGGCCCTTAGGCTCTTTAAATTGGGCCAATTTGTCCCCTAGAATGGCTGTATAATTTTTTCCTCGTTTCGGCTAAAAGACTTAGTGAAAATTTAGTTATGCCTTAGCATGTATTTTTGTACCCGTTGGGTTTTTTGAAGGTTCGAAGTATCGGAACCTTATTAGTAATTTATTTGTGTAAACATAATCGAATACCTCTTGTGGTTTTTTCGAAGGCTGATGTTATCGAAGCCTTTGGATTATTCGAGGGCTGAATTTATCGAAGCCTTTGGATTATTCAAGGGCTGAATTTATCGAAGCCCTTAGATTTTTCGGGGGCTGAATTTATCGAAGCCCTTTATATTTTGCTTTTGCCGAGGGTAGCCTAATTTAATCAGTTTTTCAATGTTCGAAGGCCTTTAATTTATGGTGGAAGTCGGACATCTCCGAGCTGCATTATTTTGGTCGTAGACTTTATATGACCGTAGTCTTTAGTATGGTCGTAGCCTTCGGGTATGTCACTTGGACTTGTTTCCCGATAACTTTCCGAACTTGTTCGAAAAGTTAGTCCCGGGGTATATTGGCCTTGGACTTTGTTTCGAGGGGATGCCTCTTTGAGGTTTTATGAGTCTGAGTTTTTGGTGACTCGGATGTATCGACTATCGATGACAGTTCCCCAGTATTCGGGGGTACCTTTATGCTTTGGCTCTTAAGCAGTTTTCCATAGGATTATAAGTGTAGAGCTCGTATAGTAGTAGACTTTTTTGAGACGCAAAGTGTTTTTGATATAAATATAATGCTTCTTCGAGTAATTTGATATACACGTACAAGTTTTGTTGTTGGGCACGGTTCATCTGACCGTTTGGCTCATTACAAAGTTTTCCTTTCAAGGCCCTCTTAGGTGTGAAGTATTTTTCTTGGAAATATAACCTTCGAGGGTGAAGCCCCCCAATATTCGAGGTTGATTGAAAAGAAGTCTTGGATACTGTTGAATTCTTCTTAGGTAACACATAGTTGTTGCCTCGTTAAAAATCTTGCCGGTAAAACCCATTTGGGATAAAATCCGATCTATGAAAAAAAGAGTGCAACGCATGCTTTAAAACCTAAGGCCTTCATGTAAAAACGATGCCTTCGAGATCGTATGCCTTCGATAGCTTCTATCAAAAATCTGTAATGAGTTAGTTTTAAACTCAAATAGACAAAAAGATAAAAACATACCTTAGCAGTAGTATCGTTTGAGTAGAGACATGTTCCAATTGTTTGGCAGTTGTTCACCTTTCATCGTGCTGAGTTTGTAAGATTTTTTACCAACAATCCCGAGGACTCAATACAGCCCTTCCCAGTTCATGCCCAGTTTTCCTTTATTCGGGTCTCGAGTATTGAGGGTGACCTTCCGTAGAGCTAAGTCCCCGACTCCGAAATGTCAGAGGTTGGTCCTTTTATTGTAGTATCTTTCGATCCTTTGCTTTTGCGCGACCATTTGAACAAGTGCTGCTTCTCGTTTTTTATTTACCTTCGGGATATGAAGCAAAGGCGGGCTCGACAGATATCGCTTTAGTTCTTCTAAGGTTTGCTAACATTTCGGGGTCCACGCAAAGTCTTTTTTCTTTTTGAGCAAAGAGAAAATATCGGTGACTCTGATCCGACGACCTCGAAATGAATCGACCCAAGGCAGCTATTTACCTCGTTAGCCTTTTCTCGACCTCCACACTATCCACAACCGCGATATCCTCGATATCCTTGATCTTATTAGGGTTAAGCTTCATGTTGTATTTCCTCAAGATCTCAAATGTTTCCTGCAAATGAGCCAAATGGTCCTCTGCGCACAGGGACTTAACCAACATATCATCAATATAAACTTCCAGTGTTTTTCCTGTTTGCTCTTCGAACATTTTGTTAACTAGACATTAGTATGTAGCTCCTGCATTTTTTTTAGCCCAAAGGGTATCACGTAGTAATAATGAGTTCCAAATTTAGTAATAAACGAAGTCTTTTCCTGGCCCTCCGGGTTCATCTGAATGTGATTGTACCTGGAGTGGGCATCGAGAAAAGTTAGGATCTCATGGCCAGCCGTGGCATCGATCATACGATCGATGTTGGGCAGTGGGAAATAATCATGCTTTGTTCAAGTCCTTATAATCTACGTACATTCTAAGTTTGTTTCCTTTTTTAGGAATTACAACTACGTTGGCTAGCCACTCGGGTACTTTACCTCCCGAATAGATAATATTTTAACGATTTTGGTTACATCATCCTTTATGAAAGCATGTTTTACCTTGGACTGAGGCCTTCTTTTTTGCTTCACCGATTTGAACCTGGGATCGGTGCTTAGCCGATGCGTGGTGATCTCCGATGGAATCCCTGTCATATCTAAATGGGATCAAGCAAAGCAATCCATATTATCAATAAGAAATTGAATGAGTTTTTTTTTTTTGAGTTTGGGAGTCAATCCCTTCCGGGTATACCTTTTTCTCGGGCATGTATTCGATCAAAATGACCTACTCCAGCTCTTCGATAGTTGATTTGGTAGCATCATATTCTTCGGGGACGACGAAGGTTCGTGGAGTAAGGAAATCCTCATCTTCGTCTTCGATTACCTGTTGCTCCGATTCCATCGAGACTGGAGGCGGTGATTGCTATTTGACCGCATGTTTACCTCTGATGATCGATTTCTCCGAATTCGAAGGATATGGTATCGGCACCACCTCCTCGATCGCAAACATCTCCTTTGCAGCATGTTGCTCTTCGTAGACTGTTTTCACTCCTTCCTTTGTTGGGGACTTCATCATTTGGTGAAGAGTTGAAGGCACTACCCTCATGTTGTGTATCCATGGTCTTCCGAGGAGTGCATTATACCTCATATCACCTTCGATGACATGGAAATTCATATCTTGTATGGTCTTGGCTATGTTTTACTGGCAAGATAATTTCTCCCTTTGTTATTTCGCTTGCCATGTTGAAGCCACTCAAGACCCGGGATGTAGGTACAATCTGACCTTGTAGGCCCAGTTGTTCCACTACCCTCGAGTTGATTATGTTTTCTAAGCTACCTGGATCCACTAAAACACGTTTAACTTGAATTTTATTCAAAAGGATAGAGATTACCAGGGTGTCATTTTGAGGCTGAGATATGCCTTCTGCTTCCTCGTCACAGAATGATAAGACGTCCTCGGGCACATAGCTCCGAGTCCATTTTTCTCTGGTGATTGATACTTTGGCACGCTTGAACATAGGTCGTTGAGGGACATCGACTCCGCCAATGATCATGTGGATTACATGTTATGGTTCTTCTTGTTCGTTTTTCCTTGCATCTCTCTCCCTTAGGTGATTCTTAGCCCGATCACTGAGGAATTCTCGAAGGTGACCTTCGTTAAACAAATGATCCACTTCTTCCTTTAGCTCTCTGCAATATTCTGTCTGATGACCATGTGTTCCATGATACTTGCACATAAAGTTCGGGTTTCTTTGAGAAGGATCGGTTTGTATTGTCCTGGGCCACTTCGTGTCTTTAATTCTCCCAATAGCTGAGACAATCCCTCATGAATTTATGATGAAGTTGTACTCTAATAATCGAGGGTCCTCGGTGGGGTCGGTGTGCTTATCGAACCCGCCTTTACTCATGAGTCCCCGAGAACTTTGATCTCGATCGTTCCTCCGATCGCTCCGAGGAGTGTTGTGGCTCGGGCCACTGTTCCTGCATATGGCTGATACCATTCTTTGTTGAATCTTGATTCCCCGTTTGTATCCCTCTGAGGCTTGGCTGTGAATTTGTTAGGATGAACTGAACTCGAGGGGGCTCCCAACTAGTCATCCTCAACCCTGATCTTTGACTGATAACGATTATGCACATCTGACCATGTCACAGCTAGATATTCAATCAAGTTCTTCTTCAATTGTCGAGATGCGATCGAGCTCCTTTCATTTAGACCCTGCATAAAGGCCTGTACTGCCCAGTCATCGGAGACTGGTGATAATTCCAGTCTTTCCATCTGAATCGGGACACGAACTCTCTTAGCATCTTGTTGTTCCTTCGCTTTATTTTGAAGACGTCCGATTTTCTCGTGGCCACCTTTATGGCCTCGGCATGTGCTTTCACAAAGGCATCTGCTAACATAAATGAATCAATAGAGTTAGGAGCTAAGTTTTGATACCAAATCATGGCTCCCTTTGATAGTGTTTCCCCAAATATTTTCAACAAAACTGACTCGATTTTATCGTCATCCAAGTCATTCCCTTTGATCCTGCAAGTGTATGAAGTAATATACTCGTTAGGGTCAGTTGTCCCGTTATATTTAGATATATCAGGCATGCGAAACTTCTTGGGAATGGGCATCAGAGCCACACTCGGGGCGAATGGTTTTTGTATGAACTTTTTTGGTGTCTAGACCTTTCAAAACTGGAGGTGCCCCCGGTATCTGGTTTACCCGGGAGTTATAAGTTTTCACCTTCTTATCATTGTCTTCAATTTTTTTTCTCCCGACTTGACCCTCTTAGTTAGTTCTTCGAGCATCCTCATAATCGTGGGGTCAGTCCCCGAGCCACTTTCACCAGGCCTTTCTAGTGCTGGCTCAGCACGCCGAGAGTTTACTTGTTCGACTATGTTTGGAGTTTTATTCTGACTCTGAAGCTGAGGGATGGCGATTTGCTGAGCTTGTAGCATCTCGAATATCACTTGGAGGCTGACTCCCCCTTCTTCCATTCCTTGTGTTCTTTGGCCACCGGACCGGGCTTCCCTGTGTACATCTCCTTCGGGGTCCGCGCCTAGATCTGCATTCAAAGTAATGTGTGAACTAACATTAACATGTTCCACATTTGGCACTTCCCCTAGGTTTATCGGTGGTACACCGACTCCTGTGTTGCTATTTTCTCCAAGACCTTCATTGTCATGAATGGGTGCGTTTTGTGAGCTAGACATGTTTCAGCCTGAGAATCAAAAAATCTTGACAAGAAAAGTGTAAAAGCAACGTGGGTAATGAAAATCAGTAAAGAAATAATCACTATTATCTTTAGCCCCACTGTGGGTGCCAAACTGTTTACCTCGAAAATATGAGTAACAATTAAATTTGATTAGTGATTTTAATTATATGTGATTTAGTTCAATACCAATTAATAATCAAGAAATATGAAGTAGAAATGAAAGATAGAAATAAATCAAACCAATATTACTCGGCAGTAGTGACCTCGAGCTGGTGACCTCGAGATGGCTTATGGCAATAAGAACAAATAAAATAAGAACAATAAAGTAAGAAAAGTAGAGCTAAAGGACAATGCTGATGAACAATAGTCGAAAAGGTGAAGAGTATATTCTTTGCTCACTGATTAGATGATGTTACAAATGATTGGGATCCCCTTTATATAATAGGGGAATACCTAAATAAGGTATATTTCTATTAACAGTAAGGAATATTCTTGGTACAGCTGTCTAATCGCCTAGTATGGAATCGTACAATCTTATTCTGGGATTTACGCCATGATCTTTGGGACGTGGCAAGAATCTAGCTCATTCTGTTACAAATCCATAACAGTACTATTTCGGGGTCGAGCACACATGGCCTCGGTATTCCTCGAACCCCTATCTCCGGGCATCGCACTTTGTCTTCGAGCTCGAGTCTGATCCACTGGTCATCGAACTCGACCTCACCCGGACTCAGGCCTAGGATGGAACCTCAAGCCCACAAATCGGAGGCATAGGATTTTGACCATATACAGTTTTGTCTATTTAGATTTTATCCACATATAGCTAATCTATATATTGTATCCCATTTTCATACGATATAAAATAATACACAAACACATTTATAATTTATACAAGAATTAGTTCGCGATTTTTGAAAATAGAAATCAAATGCGGGATAAATTATGCAGATATTTATACCATGATTATCCCTTCTAATACAACAAACCAAAAGTGCCCTATATGTTAAAAGATATTAAAAGGACTCGTTTGTGCCATGGTGGAGGGAAGATGTGGGAAGAATGGGGTTGGGATGAGGTGAGTAAAAATGGCGTGTAGTAGCCACTAATTAAGGGTGTCTTTAATATTTATCCACTAATTATAATGCTCAACAAAAATAGTCACTACTAATAGAAAAAAGACAATTTTTCCCTTTCTTCCTCTCTTTCGCGTTGCATTTTCATCTGGAATACCCAAGGTGATTTCATGGTCGGCCTCCTTCATGCTTGGTCAACAGCATCAATCCCTCAATCCCTTGTCTCTCTCTCTCTCCAAAAGAAAATGTCGGAACCCCTCTTCATTTCACACACTGTTGCTGCTTCTCTCAAGCACAAACTTCAACTTCCAAAACCCAGAAACTTTATAATAAACCCATGGATGAATTGCAGTTCAGTTCGACTCACAACTACTGCCACTGCCACTAAGTGTAGTGGAAAAGTGAATAGATGGTCCCTTTATGGCATGAATGCTCTTGTAACTGGTGGCACTCGAGGCATTGGGTACTTTTTCATTTGCTAGTTCATGATTTATGTTCTGTTTCAAGATATTTATAGTGTTCAGTCCATCTACAATTAAAAGCAACTATTATGCATATTGTTTCCATCCTACAAGTCAAGAAAATGGGAAACAAAGGACATACGTTATAAAGTAATCCTTGTAGAATTAAGAACAGGTGTACTGTAAGTGCAAGACCAAGATAAGGACTGTCTGTCCTTAACATTTAAACATGAAATTAAAAGTTAAGGACTTTCAGTCCTTAACTTTTGAACAAGAAATTAAAACTTAAGGACTGTCTGTCCTTAACTTTTGAACCAAAAATTAAAACTTAAGGACTGCATGTCCTTAACTTTTGAACCAGAAATTAAAAGCTAAGGATTGTCTGTCCTTTAACATTTAAACATATAATTAAAGTCCTTAACATTTAAATATGGAATTAAAAGTTAAAGACTGTCAGTCCTTAACTTCTGAACCAGAAATTAAAAGCTAAGGACTGCCTGTCCTTTAACATTTAAACATGTAATTAAAGTTAAGTACTGTCAGTCCTTAACATTTAAATATGGAATTAAAAGTTAAGGACTGCCAGTCCTTAACTTTTGAACAAGAAATTAAAAGTTAAGGACTGTTTGTCCTTTAACATTTAAACATGGAATTAATAGTTAAGGACTGCTAATCCTTAACATTTAAACATGTATTTAAAAGTTAAGGACTGTCAGCCCTTAATCCTTGTAGAATTAAGAACAGGTGTACTGTAAGTGCAAGACCAAGATAAGGATTGTTTGTCCTTAACATTTAAACATGGAATTAAAAGTTAAGGACTTTCAGTCCTTAACTTTTGAATAAGAAATTAAAACTTAAGGACTGTTTGTCCTTAACATTTAAACATGGAATTAAAAGTTAAGGACTTTCAGTCCTTAACTTTTGAACCAGAAATTAAAAGCTAAGGACTGTCTGTCCTTTAACATTTAAACATATAATTAAAGTTAAGGACTGTCAATCTTTAACATTTAAATATGGAATTAAAAGTTAAGGACTGTCAGTCCTTAACTTCTGAACCAGAAATTAAAAGCTAAGGACTGCATGTCCTTTAACATTTAAACATGTAATTAAAGTTAAGGACTGTCAGTCCTTAACATTTAAACATGGAATTAAAAGTTAAGGACTGTCAGTCCTTAACTTTTGAACAAGAAATTAAAAGCTAAGGACTGTCTGTCCTTTAACATTTAAACATGGAATTAATAGTTAAGGACTGCTAGTCCTTAACATTTAAACATGTATTTAAAAGTTAAGGACTGTCAGTCCTTAACATTTGAACCAGAAATTAAAACATACAATTTGAAACTCAAGCTACAGGACTTTGTATACAGAAGAACAACAACAAAGTGAAGGACATTTTGTCCTTAAGTTTTTTTATTCAATTTGCAAAATGAGGCCAATAGAATCAAAGTTAAGGACATAGTGTTTTTTTTTTTTTTAATTCAATTTCTAAAATGAAGACACTATGTCCGGAATACAGAATTATCATAGGAGGCGATGTCTATAGCTTTATCAATCCTTAGTTGATCGTCGATGTGGTAACTGCTGCTGCTGCTGCTCGTTTCTTCTCTTTGTGTAACTGCTGCTTGTGTTGATAGCGTAAGTATAAGTTATACCAGAAGGGTATTTTCGTCCAGTCAGGTATAAGTTTTTTAAAGGAGTGGCTAAAGTCTAAATACATTGAAAACAATGGCTTTAAAATAAAAGCCACTGCTTTTAGTGGCTATTTGTGTCGTTCGCCCATGAGGTGACATGCCATGTGGCATCTACTTCATCATAATTATCAGGCCATATAGGATGATGTTGTTATGGTAGACGGATCTAACAACAGATGGGTATTTTTATATCAATTTTGTAACGTCAGGGGTAGTAGTGGAGTAATAGTATAACGAAGGGTATACATAATCTTTTTTGCATAGTAGGAGAATATTTTTGACCCTTTTCCGTTAAATTAAGGAGGAGTTAGAACAATTCTTCTATAAAAGAAATTACCATTCCACATGCTTATCTTTAAGTTTGGACAAAGTCAATATCAACGGAGGTAAACTTGTGATTTAAGTGAATATTCTAACCGTTAAGTTGTTCGTGAAGTTATATAATTATAGATGTTTATGTATCTTTGATAGATAATTATAAATTAAAATGTTGTTAGTTGTGATTTTTGTATACGATGCTTATTAGTTATAATTATCTTATTTACAAATTTCTTACAAATTGTTTTGGTCATTGCATTATGTAACCAAAAAATGGTTAGGCATTCTAACTCATATCAATTAAAGATCTTATTAATTCAAGATTACTCTTATCCTATATTATATTAATAATTATAAAATTACTATGCCAATTCAGATGGCTCATATTGTATAAGAAAAATAAATAACTATCACTTTTAATAGTCCATGTACAAGATTTAAAATTGTGTTATTGAATAATAGACGTTGGTAATTGTCGACATTGCAATTAACTAGAAGTTTGTAATAATTCCCTTATCACATAAAAATAGTCATTATCGGATCATTTTGGTGGTATTTCACATTTGTCAACACAATTTTTTAAGTTAAGAATTGAGGTAGCATGATAATTTGTGAAAATTAAGCGATGAAATCATAGAATCGGAGCTAAGTTTGGGTTGAATATATCGTATGATGATTGAATACTCTTATCAGACAGAGTTTCTTCCTTTGTTGAATTAGCTACATAAGATCAGTATTCATCAATTTCAGAAACTTAAATTTTATTGTATAACTTAAATATAATTTTTAATATAATATTTATGTAATTTTTAAAAAATATTACTCATCAAGATGAGTACATGCGCAACGCGCGTACTCTAAGATCAATAATATATAATAGTACATAATGTGTATTTTTTCCTCAATAAAACATGTATCAACCTTGTATAAAAGTGTATAAATATCATTATCAGTATTAAAAAACCTTTTCTTTGATTTTCAGTTGCAATTCTTGTTCAAATTCATGCAACATAACTTCAAATTTTGTAGATAATCTCCTTAGTTAGATTACTTCTAACAAGTCTAAACAACATTGACCTCAAATTTCTCATCAAAATTAAATAAAAAATTCAGACTCACTTTTTAAGCTTGTTCAACAATGATGAGCAACCTTTCTAATTTTATTTTTACCGTCAATTTTTCTTTTCATAAAAAAAAAGTATAATTTGAGCGCCAAACACAACAAAATCGAATTTGTCAACTAACAATCAATAAGGCTCATAATTTTCATATTTAACTCTAAAGTTATGAGCTCAATAATTTCATCAATGGAGATTCCGAGATTTTCTCCTCGTAATCCGAATGCAAAAACAAGGACCCCCTCCCCTCCCCCCGGATTTTTGTGGGTTAGAGAGGGGGGAAAAGAGAGAACATAAAAAATAAAAAAAAATAAAAAAGAAGAAGAAGAAGCAGCAGCTATCTGATTATTTACATATTGGATACAAATGGGGCTACATCGAGTAAGGAAGGAAGACATGGGTTAAATGATAATCTATTAATTAACACCCACATTGACATAGGGTGTAAAAATCTCCCCATCCCTTCCTTGCAAGCCTTTTTTACAATAGCCCTTCAGTTTTACTTTTATTGTCCAAATCTATAATGAGTCTATTAACTTGCTAACTTTCAAGATCTACCGAGAAAACCAATATTTTATTATTTGTACAAAGCACAAAGAATTTGAGAACAATTGCTTGTTCTTTTTTTTTTTTTTTTCTTCCTAGTATGTGTTTACCTCAAAATACGAGTAACAATTAAACTTGTAACTACCAAAAAGATACGTGATCTGATTCAATGTCAATTGATAAATAGCTAAATAAATAAAGGAATTAAGTGATTTAAATGGATCAAACCCGTGTAATTGCAAGTTATCGACCCCGATCTGGATTAGACTCGAGATTAAATACCAAGAACAATAAGAGCAACAATATAAGTATGGATAATAAGAACTATAAAGAGCGAATAAAAGAGTGTTTATATTTCTGAAGTGCAAGCAAGAACTCATGTATGATGATAATTGTGTTCCTTTTTTTTACAAATGAACAGGATCCCTCTTTATATAGTAGATAAATCCTAAATAAGGTATGATTCTAATTTTGGGAAGTAAAATACATGATTGATACCATTAACCGTTAATGATTTTATCGGTTCCGAGATTCTCGCCGAGATTGGTGGTTGATCGCGGATATCTCGTGATTCTGTTACTGTGGTGTCGATTTAGCCCGATCTCGATCCCTTAGTCTTCATATTCTGTGAGCCCGAACTTGCTTCGATACCAGCTCATTCTCGAGACATACCCCCGATCTCATAAAATCGGGTATCCTCGATTTTACTGTATACAGATATTCCCCGCATTTCTTAAAATGAAATGATAAAAAACAATTTTGAGCCCCGATTCTTCGATACCTTGACCATGACTTCATCCCCGTGACGTAAGCGTTGGATGTGACCGAAATGTCCCGTCGGTCTGGTTCCCAAAAAACCATCAATGCATGTCAGTCGCCGGTCAGCCTCTAGTGGAAACGAACCGCCGTTTTAAACCTATAAATCCCAGCTCCTTAGTAGATTCCAACTTTACTTTGCTTTGATCGTAAACCCTTGAGTTCTCAATCCTTCTTGCTTTCCTCTCATCGCCACTTACCAAACCACCGTTGTTCCCACCGGAGCCGCCAGTTCTACACCTTCGTTTTACTCCCTACACATACGTAAATGGCAAAGACCTCTAAAACAGTACCGGAAAATGAGAAAGCTCCATCTTCTTCCTCCCGGCCGGCCAGCGACAAAACGCAGGTAGAACTGGCCGCTCATGAATACGTACCTTGCCCTATGTCCTTAAAACTAATTTTAAGGGTGATAACCCTTAATCGATGCCGGGCCAATGCGAACATATATCGGTGTACCTGTGTTCGATTACCGAGGTCCATGTCGAGGCTATGAAGAAAGACAGCATATGGGGTCCAGAGGTGGTGGTGCAAATTCCTACACCTGAAGAGAGTATCACCACACATGTGAAGGGGTTCTTGAGTGTGTACACTTACTGCTTCACATTGGGTCCCATCGACCCCGTGATCTTTGACTTCTGCAAGAGGCACGAGGTCACCCTCGGTCAGCTCCACCCCTCACTTTGGCACATAGTGATCATGCTACGCTTCTATTCCAACGAGGCCGGGGGTTGGAGTTCACATTAGACCATCTTATGCAGTTATACAGGCCTCGACTCTATCGAGGGCTAATCAGACTTAACTGCCGAGACTTGAATATCGACGAGGATAAAGATCGGCGCTGGATGAGCCGATTCATACGGGTGAGGACCTGTGATATAATACCAGAAGGAAAGATGTCGTTTCATGAGGAGTGGAAAGCCAAACGTAAGTGACCTTTTGTTCTTTTAGTTGTGTGTCTCTTTCAATCTTATCTAACATTTCTCTCCGATCATGCAACCGACCCTTGGTTGCCCGAAGCGGTGCCTAATTTCGAAGACTGGATCTGCAGACCTGCCTCCACATTGACTCGCGTTGAACGAGTATGGAGGGATTTGGCTAAAGGCAAGTGGGAAGGCAAAAACCATGGTAAGGTCCCTTCTCACGTTTCCCAAAATAATTACCCCTTTTCTCTATTATTAATCTTCGGTTTATGTAGGTCTGACCAAATATGCCATTATGTGGCCTTCGAGCGAAGATGGCGAAGCCGAGTCCCTGGTTTTGAGGCCAGAAAAGGACAAGAAAAGGAAGAATACCCCTCAATCCGATGTCTCCAAACCCAGGCCTTGAAGGTTGAGGAGAAAAATAGTCAGACTCTCGACGGATGCAGTTCAAACGTTGTGGCACTAGGACGAGGAGGAGGAAGAAAAAGGCTCCTCGGCGTTGGTAGTAGCTCGCCCTAGAAAGGCTATCGAGGTTACTTCACATTCTGAGCTGCCTCCTGCTACAACCGAGCTTCACATTGAGGAGGTTTCGAAGACAAGCTCGGGAGTGAACCCCAAATCTCCTAAAGTCGAGACGGTGTCTCGATCATCAATTTCTACACCGAGTGGGGCCAGTTCAAAAACCATGAGGATCGGATAGAGCACTCAGAGCGATTCGCTTGGGGCCATGACAATAGGTCAAATGCCTCCAATGTCGGTTTTCTCCGAAGGGGTAATAAGGGATGCCCAAAGGCTGAAAACCCCCAAGATTGGTGGAGGTTCTAGTGCTGGCGATCCTTTTCTGGATTGCTTCATGGGGGTCGATGATGCCTTCGATATTACAGATGCTCCAGTCCTCATGGCGAAAGCTCAACATCTTTTTTCCAAGGTAAGTGCTAGTTGTTTTTTGTTTATTCCTCTTCATTTTTTTCTAAGGTTATTCTTTCTAACTTGTGCTATTCTTCCTCGTATAGGCTTCTGCCAAATTCTGAGCTAACGTTAATCAATGCGAAGTCGATCTCCGAAGGGTCTCGGAAGAGAAGAATGCTTTGAAGATTCTTTATGGCCAAAAGGACGAGGTCATAAGGGACCTTCAAGCGGACCTGGACAGGGCTTATGAAGATGAAGCCGAGTTGGACAAGCAGGTAACCGCCTTATTGATACGGTATGGAATCGACTCCACTCTGGAAGCTGGCCTTTCAAAATCTCAAATGCAACAGAAGGTGGAGAAAATCGGTCTGCTTCGGGCAGAGGTTGATTAGGTTAAGACCGACTGCGATCAGTGGAAAATTAGGATGGATCGCCTTGCTGTTGAAAAAGAGGCGGCTTTGGCCAAATTGTCTTCGGCGGAGGCCCAACTCCAAGGCCTTTGAGAAGAAAGTTCGGCTGGGCCAAGAGGGTCGAAGAGCTCGAAGCCAGGCTCAACGAGGCTGAGGCTGAGATCGAAAAGACTAAGGCCAAGGCGGACAAATCCATAACGCAGTACCGGGGCGTCGTAGCTATTCAAACCCAGCTGATGGAGGCTTCCAATCAGGAGCAGTGGTGTAGTGACTTAGCTAAGTGCCAATCCCGGAGGAAACCCTTGAGGAAATTCATGCTCGAGGTGTTGGCCTCTCCGAAGAGATTGTTTGGGCAAAAGATCTCGAGGCCAAAGCCAGGTAGCTCGTCTCTTCCGATGATGATAATGGCGGGTCCAGTATTGGAGAGGACGGGGGTGAGGTTGCTGAAGAAGATGTTTCCAAAAAAGCTGCTCGGGAGGAGGCCGATATTGAGGGGACTAGCCCCGATCATAACTAGATTGTAACTTCTTCTTTTTTTCCTTTTGTAAGGCCTTGGCTGGCCCTTTGTACATATATTTTTTGATATAATGAAAAATTTCCTTCGAGTTTTTCTTCATGCCTTAGTATGTTTACTTGCCTTCGTTGAAAATTTCTCATTGTTTTAACTCAACTCATGATCGAAATAAACCCTTAGGTTTTTGGTTTTTCTGAGGGCAAATCCCCGAGTTATGAAGGTGAGTCCCCGAGTCCGAATCTTATTTGAGAGCTCGTCTTGAGGATGGCTTGTTTCGAACTGGCAGGTGAGTTATCTCGAATAACCAAGCTCGAATAGTTTTATAGGTTAGGGTAGACTCTTAGGTTTTTATCAATGATTGTTAAGTTTTCGAGCTCACCGCTA
Source organism: Nicotiana sylvestris (assembly GCF_000393655.2). Classification (NCBI taxonomy): domain Eukaryota; kingdom Viridiplantae; phylum Streptophyta; class Magnoliopsida; order Solanales; family Solanaceae; genus Nicotiana; species Nicotiana sylvestris. Next base: position 87,526,312 of record NC_091067.1, read on the forward strand.
CACCTTTTATGGGAATCTTCAAGTTGTAGTTAATCGTTTGTTTAAGCTCGTAATAAACGAACCCTTGGGTTCGAATTGAGTGAGAGCGAAGTCTTGAACTCTAATTGTATTGACCTTTTAGGCTTATTAAATCAGCTCTTAGGCTCTTTAAAATTGGCCCTTAGGCTCTTTTAGGTCGGCCCTTAGGCTCTTTAAGTTGGGCCAATTCGGCCTCTAAAACGACTATAATTTTTCTCTCTTTTCGGCTAAAAGACTTAGTGAAAATTTCTTTATGCCTTAGCATGTGTTTTTTTATACCCGTTGGGTTTTTCGAGGGTTCAATCGATCAGAACCCAATTTTTTCTTAATCCGTTTGTGTTAAGATAATTTAATACCTCTTGAGGCTTTTTCGAAGGCTGATATTATCGAACCCATTAAATTATTTGAGGGCTGATTTTATCGAACCTTTTTTTTGTTTTGCCGAGGGTAGCCTTAATTAACCGGTTTTTCAAAGTATTTGAAGGCATTTAACTTATAGCGGAAATCGGACGTCTCCAAGCCGTATTATTTCGGCCGTAGCCTTTTTATATGACCGTAGTTTTTAATACGACCGTAGCCTTCAGGTATGTCTCTTGGACTTGTTTCCCGATAATATTTTGAACTTGTTCGAAATGTTAGTCCCCGAGTATAGTGACCTTGGCCTATTTATCGGGGGGTTGCCTCTTTGAGGTCTTATGATATCGAACATAGATAGCTCGAGTAGGTAGTCCTCGAATGTTCGAGGTATGTTTCCACTTTGCCCTTGGTCCATTTTTCATAAGTGTCAGTTTTGCAGAATAGATCAGAAGTACATGACTCGTATAATAGAAATTCTACTTCAAACACAGAATGTTTGAGAAAAAAAGAGTGTTTCTTTGTATTATTCATACATGCATACATACTTTATTGTTGGGACTCGGCTAATCTATATGGACACATTTCATTCGACCGTTTGGCCCATTACAAAATTCTTCCTATCGAAACCCCTTTACATAACATCGGAGGGTGATGCCCCCCAGTATTCGAGGTTGATTGCAAAGAAGCCTTGGATACTGTTGAGTTATTCTCAAGTAGCACATAGTTGTTGCCTCATTAAAAATCTTGCCGGAAAAACCCACTTGGGATAAAAATCGATCTTAGGGAAAAAGAGTGCAATGCATACTTTAAAACCTGAGGTCTCGATTTCTTGAACCGGATACCTGCAATAAGTTATTTTCGAATATTTAAGTAAATGAAAAAGGAGAAAACCATACCTTAGCAATAGTATCGCTTCAGGAGTGATATGTTCCAATTATTCGACAATAGATCACCGTCCATTGTCCCAAGCTTGTAAGATCCTTTCCCGACTATGTCGAGGATTTGATAGGGTCCTTCCCAGTTAGGAAATAGTTTCCTTTCATTAAGGTCTCGAGTATTGATGATGATTTTCCTTAAGACCATGTCCCCGACTTTGAAGTGTCGAAAATTGGTTCTTTTATTGTAATATCTCTCGATTCGTTGCTTTTGTAAGGCTATTCGAACGAATGCAGCTTCTCGTCTTTCATCTAACAACTCGAGACTGGTATTCATGGCTTCGTGGTTCGATTCCTCCGTTGCATGTCGAGACCTGGCGCTGGGCTCCCCGACTTCTACCGGTATCAAGGCCTCAGATCCATATACTAAGGAAAACGGAGTTTCTCCAGTACTGGACTTCGATGTTGTCCGATATGCCCATAGAACCTCGAGCAATATTTCTCTCCACTTCCCTTTGGCTTCGTTTAGCCCTTCTTTCAAGTTTTGGATGATAGTTTTATTCGTTGATTCGGCCTGTCCGTTTCCACTAAGGTGATATGGCGTTAATAGTATACTCTTTATTTTGTGATTTTCGAGGAATTTGGTTACCTTACTACCAATGAACTGTTTGACATTATCACACACTATCTCCGTAGGTATTCCAAATCGACATGCAATGTGATCCCATATGAAGTCGATCACTTTTTTTTCTCTGACTTTCTCGAAGGCCTGTGCTTCAACACATTTAAAGAAATAGTCAGTCATAAATAATATGAATTTGGCTTTACCTGGGGCCGATGGCAGAGGACCGACGATGTCCATTCCCCATTTCATGAATGGTCATGGAGATAGGACCGAGTGCAGCTGAACGACCTAAACAACGAACGACCTAATCAACGAAGCTTAATTAACCGATTACATATTACAATTGACACTGAACAAATCAGCAACAAAGCAATAGGCAATCAGTGTTATTGACAGAATCATAGACTAACAGGAAACTAATTAATCGATGCAACTTATTAATCGATTACACAATTTATAACATATAATAATTACAGCAAACATAAACAAATAACAGAATCGGACCAAATAAAAAGGTCCACTGAAGATGAACAGAATCAATTGACAAAAAGAATTTTAAAATAATAAAACTAAACTAACAAATAAACAGATACATAGATAAAAAAACATGAACACGGACAAAGGAAAGAAGAAAAATACCTCAGAATACCAGAACTATACGGACCCAAGCTCGAAACTCGGACTCGGACACTTTGAGGTCGAACAGACCTTAGTCGATTAAGGTCGATTAGACCCCAAATCCTCACTTAATTTGGACGGATTCCATGATTTGGAATTTCTAGGGTTCCTGGTTTTCGATTTAAGGTTCGAACATTTCTAGACAGATTTGAATGGAACCAAAGTCATTTATGGTATGAGGGAGGTCTGGGGGTTGCCTGGTATGAATTTGGGGTTGGTTGGTGTAGGTTTCCGTTTGGCTCGAATCTTCAAATGAAGATTCGAGAAGATGGGGGAAGATTCGAACCAAACGAGTAACATATTTGGAACGGGGGTGGTCAGATGATCTTATGGTGTTAAGGTGGTGGCCGGCGGCATTGTTGCCGCCAGGTTTCAGGCGAAGGGGAGCTAGGGCGGCTAGGGTTTGGGGGGGCTTCGTCTCTGAGATGATAATGAACAGGGCAGGGGGTGTTTGGTTTGGGGCGTGGGGTGAGAATTGGAGCTTATATACAAAGGGGAGGGATGGATCCTGGCCGTTGGATCAGGTGAGATTGATGGCCAAGATCTCTTCACTTAAGGGAACGGTGTCGTTTTGTTTAAACAGGGGGGTTTGGGTCGGTCTCAGACGGGAGTGGGTCGGGTCATGAGGGAAGGCCTGGGAGCCATTAGATCAAAAGCAATGAACGGTCCCGATCAAATACAACCATACGGCGTCGTTTGGTTTAATGAAAGAACTGAACTGGACTGTTAGATCTATTTGATCAATGGTCCAGATGGAAAGTGCCAATACAGCGTCGTTTGGTTTGTCTTTTGAGGTTAACTGGACCGGGCACCATCAAAACAACGTATCTCTTGCCCTATACTATGTTATTTGGTGGTCTTTGGGTTTGACAGACTTGGGCCGGGTAGGGAGTGTGACTTTTGGGCCTGACTTCTCTTTTAAAACTGACCCAGTCCAAATTTCTTCATTTTTTGAACTCTTTTCCTTTTCCTTATTTAATTTCTAATTTAAACACAATTCCTAATTAATTTGTAAAATCAAAAATAAAACTACACAAATACTAATTAACACTTACAACAATTAACACACAAATTAAAACCTTAAAATAAAATCACACAATGACAACAAATAGAATAAAACGCATATTTTTATGATTTTCCTTTTTTTAGAGCCAAATAATGGTTTAATTAATTCCTAAATGCATAATTAAATCCTAAATATGCATGCAACATGTATTTTTGTATTTTTCAATTAACTACAACAAGGTAAACATTTACGGACAAAAACACAAATAATTATCCAAACATGCCACGCAAATCCTAAAAATTGTACACCAAGAGAATTTTGTTTTATTTTTGATTTCTTTTGGAGTAGTTTTCGTGAAGCAAAAATCACGTGCTCACAGCTGCCCCTCTTTGTCCGAAAACACGAAGGGTTTTCGTGCAAAGATAAAGTGAGCGGATACGAGCGATTTTTGCCCGTTGGAATACTCCGTGTGAAGCATTTTTGAAAAATATTTAACCGAACCTTTGCTTCAAAGGTTTCCTACATATCCCTGGCTAGAAGGGAATCAGGTTAATGTAGTTCGGGAAGTTTTGGTAGCTGGGACTACCATGGAACTACAATTTTGCCGTTATTGTTGTTGCATGCTATTGCTACTGCTTTTCGATCTCCTTATTACACCGTGCCAAAAGAAAACAAGAAGCTAGACTAAACTAAGAATTACAAAATCTTATCTATCTTCCACTTGCTCTGGTTGCCTTGCTTTCTTGTCGGCTTGTGTTTCCTTTGGTGCTTTTTTCGAAAACTGCTGGGGATGACACTGGCCTTTTGCTTTTCTGAACACAAGTTTTATCATTCCGCTCTGTCTGTTGGGGATGCTGCTTCCTACATTAAAGCTTGTTATGCTGGAGATTTTTGTTGTAACCCTCCTCATTACTGACTTCTGATTTGATCTTGAAATGTATTCCTCTATTCTGCAGGCGGGCTCCTGACTCCAACTTGACTTTTGAAAGATGACACAACCTCCATTCTCCAGGCGGGATCCTGACTTCAACATTAATTCAAAAATATAACATCTTCCATTCTACAGGCGGGCTCCTGACTCCAACTTAATTCAAGAATATAACAACCTCCATTCTACAGGCGGGATCCTGACTCCAATTTAATTCAAAAATGTAACAACCTACATTCTACAGGCGGGCTCCTGACTCCAACTTAAAATTTAACAAACTCCGTTCTACAGGCGGGCTCGTGACTTCTCCAACTTAAAATAAACAACCTCTGTTCTACAGGTGGGCTCCTGACCTCAACAACTTTTTAATATAACCACCTCCGTTCTACAGGCAGATTCCTGACTTCTTCAATTTTTAAAATAAACAACCTCCGTTCTACAGGCGGGCTCCTGACTTCTTCGACTTAAAATTATAACAAACTCCGTTCTACAGGCGGGATCCTGACCTCAATAGCTTTTTAATATAACCACCTCCGTTCTACAGGCGGGCTCCTGACTTCTTCAATTTTTAAAATAAACAACCTCCGTTTTACAGGTGGGCTCCTGACTTCTTCGACTTAAAATTATAACAACCTCCGTTCTACAGGCGGGCTCCTGACTTCAACAACAAATTAAAAATAATTCAGCCTCTATTCTCCAGGCGGGCTCCTGACTTCAACATTAATTCAAAAAATAACACCTCCATTCTCCAGGCGGACTCCTGACTTCAACAACAACTTAAAAATAATTCAGCCTCCATTCTCCAGCGGGCTCCTAACTTCAACATTAATTCAAAAAATAACACCTCCATTCTCCAGGCGGGCTCCTGACTTTAACAACAACTTAAAAATAATTCAGCCTCCATTCTCCAGACGGGCTCCTGACTTCAACATTAATTCAAAAAATAACACCTCCATTTTCCAGGCGGGCTCCTGACTTCAACAACAACTTAAAAATAATTCAGCCTCTATTCTCCAGGCGGGCTCCTAACTTCAACATTAATTCAAAAAATAACACCTCCATTCTCTAGGTGGGCTCCTGACTTTAACAACAACTTAAAAATAATTCAGCCTCCGTTCTCTAGGCGGGCTCCTGACTTCATCAGCAACTTTGAAAATAAATCAGCCTCCATTCTCCAGGCGGGCTCCTGACTCCATCAACAACTTTAAAAATAAATCAGCCTCCATTCTCCAGGAGAGCTCCTGACTTCAACAACAACTTCCTTCAACTGGTGTTTTATTCCTCTGCAAACTGCTGGTGATAACACCGATATTTTATTTCACTAATATGTCATTTTCCTTCTTCCAAGACTATTTCCTTTAAAGCTGGTGCTTTCACTTCCCTGAAACCTGCCGGGAATAACACTGCTGGGGAATTATCTTCCTCCTTTTAACAATGGTGGGGATGATATTGATTCAAAGGTCATTGCTTTTACAACTTTGGGTTATCTTGTTTCTTCCAAGATTGTTTTTCTTTTAAAACTTGTATCTCCCTTCTCGTATACTGCTGGGGATTTTACTTCCTTCAAAAACTTGTGTTATCTTCTCTCTTTCCCAAATGACTATCTGATTTCAAGAAAATTTTCGTAATGATAGAAAATTTTCTGCCCCAGTTTGATAATCTTCTTTGTGACCCTGTCTTTCTGCTGTTAATAATATTTCCTTTCCCTGTTTTAAATCAAAGAAAAATTTGTTAGTTTAAAACGGGGCGAGTGGTCGTGCCACTTCTGCTGGGGATGGTTTTTCCCTTTTCTTTTTCCTGCTTTGAATCAAAGAAAAATTTGTTAGTTTAAAACGGGGCGAGTGGTCGTGCCACTTCTGCTGGGGATGGTTTTTCCTTTTTCTTTTCCTTGCTTTGCTATAAAACTTACTGGGGAGGATATTGTTTGTTGGGGCTGATATTCCTGCTGGGGATGATTTTCGTTTCTCTTCCTTCCCCGCTCTGTGTTGTCCGACCATTGTGGAGCTTGGTCGAGAATCTGTCGGAGTTGTTCCTGTATATCGCAAATCTTGTTGGGGATCCTCTTGGAATTTTATCCATAACTTTTAACTGTTGTTCTTTCTGTTTTTCTCCTGACTTCCCCTGGAAATTTAGTCCTTTTGGGATCTAGACCCAATCGTCATTTGGTCTTGCGACAAACTTCTTTTCGCTTTGTCGCCTTATCTTTGGCCTATCCTATTCGCATTTTGCTTTGCACCATTTTGGCCACTGGTAGTAAGCTCTGAAAATCCTTTTCAAAAACAAACTGCTAAGGAGGTAAAGTCTTTAAACCAAGAAATGAAAAAGTGATGATTTCAAAAAATAGAAAAAGAAGAAATCTTTCTAAACAAATGCTGGGGAAAAAGAAAGAAAAGAACTTATCTGAATGATATAACCAATCCCGATGATCATGTCGTGCATTCCAGATTGATCAACCCAGTCCATTCGTATCAATCAATCTTTCGGATGGCCTCATCTTCCTGGGGATAAATAAACACTCAACCCTTTGCCAAATGTGGACCCTTTCTGCCAATCTTGCCTTGTTGCCTCATAGTGCCCTTCGAGGGGTTTTCACTAATAAGACTCTCTCGTTTCTCTCAACTCCCGTCGTCTTATGGTGCCTGTAAAGGTTTTCACCGATAAGACTCTCTCGTTTTATTTCTCTTTTTCAGCTGGGGATTGGAGTGTTGCCGATATAACTCTCTCTGCTGAGGATTCTTTCGGCTATTAATTCATTTCCAGCTTATGATCTTCTTCTTTGTTGGGGATCAGAGTGTTATTCCCGACTTCCATTTGCTTGACTTGGCACTTCTCGGAGGCTGATCGGGAGGTCTTTTTTGGACATCAATATGGGTTTTTGTGTATGGTTAAAAAAAGAAAAGGGGTATCAAAAGTTCAAAATAATTTTGACTGGTAAAACAGTACAACTCTTGGAATCAAATTTTCTTACCAAAATTACAAACGCAAACTTCTGCCCCAGTTTTTCTTGCTTGGGGATTTTTATTTTGTTACACTATGTTACATTATGCACACTATGTTACACTATGACCGAGCCGTGAGGCGCATACGTATCCTTCTTTGAGGAATCAGGTCAAACGTAGTTCCCAATTTCTTTGTTTTTCTTGTGATTTTTTTCTTTTGTCTTTATTATCATTATTTTTCTCTTTTTCTTTTTCTTTCATTTTAATTACTGATTCCAAAAGAGGGATATGAAAGAATAAATAAGGCTCAAAAGGGGAAGCAAAGGATAAAGTGTTTGGATAGAAGAAAGAATTGCCTCCGTCATTTCATTCTCCGATAAATGCCAACCACAAACAAACAACAATTACAATCAAAAGAAATCATACATAATATCTCTTAACTGCGTCAGAATTGATAGCCATGTCGACGCATTTCCTGTCGATATCTGTTAAACATAAAGCGCCATTGGACAACACTCGGGTTATAATGAACGGTCCTTGCCAATTCGGGGCGAACTTGCCTTTTGCTTCGGCCTGATGTGGCAGGATTCGTTTCAACACCTGTTGCTCCACCTCAAATTTTCTGGGGTGCACCTTCTTGTTGTAGGCTCTCGCCATTCTCCTTTGATATAATTGGCCATGACACACATCTGCCAATCTCTTTTCATCAATTAGGTTCAACTGCTCCAACCGGGCTTTGACCCACTCGTCATCATCAATCTCAGCCTCAGCGACAATCCGAAGGGATGGAATTTCAACTTCTGCCGATATTACTGCTTCAGTTCCATATACCAACAAATAAGGGGTTGCACCTACTGAAGTCCGGACAGTAGTGCGATAACCCAACAATGCAAATGGTAATTTTTCATGCCATTGTCTGGATCCTTCTACCATCTTCCTCAGTATCTTCTTGATGTTCTTGTTGGTTGCCTCAACTGCTCCATTCGCCTTGGGACGATATGGGGTGGAATTGCGGTGTGCAATCTTAAACTGCTGACATACCTCTTTCATCAAATTGCTGTTAAGATTAGGACCATTATCCGTGATGATCACTTTTGGGATCCCAAATCTACAGATGATATGGGAGTGAACAAAATCCACCATTGCCTTCTTGGTTACCGATTTGGAAGTTTTAGCTTCAACCCACTTAGTAAAATAGTCGATGGCCACCAGAATGAACCTATAACTGTTGGTAGCTGCCGGCTCAATAGGTCCAATGACATCCATGCCCCACGCAACAAATGGCCATGGCACTGACATTGTATGCAATTCTGTCGGCGGAGAATGAATCAAATCTCCGTGTATCTGACATTGATGGCATTTCCGCATGAAACTGATACAATCACGCTCCATAGTGAGCCAATAATACCCTGCTTGAAGAATCTTCTTCGCCAATACATATCCGCTCATATGTGGACCACAAACTCTAGCATGTACCTCTGTCATAACTGTCGTGGCTTGACTGGCATCTATACATCTCAGCAATCCCAAATCTGGGGTTCTTTTGTACAACACTCCTCCACTGAGGAAGAATCCACTTGACAATCGCCGAATGACTCTTTTTTGATCTCCGGTGGCCTACTCCGGGTATATCCCCATCCTGAGGTACTCCTTGATGTCATAAAACCATGGTTCGCCATCCACTTCTTCCTCTATCATGTTGCAATAAGCATGCTGATCACGAACCTGGATGTACAACGGGTCAACATGAATTTTGTCTGGGTGGTGCAATATCGATGCTAAAGTGGCCAATGCATCGGCAACCTCATTGTGAACTCTCGGGATGTGTCTGAACTCCACTGATTGAAATCGCTTGCTCAGATCGTGCAAACATTGTCGATATGGTATGAGCGTCAAATCCCGTGTTTCCAATTCACCCTGAATCTGATGCACCAGGAGGTCCGAGTCTCCCAAGACCAAAACGTCCTGGACATCCATGTCTGCAGCTAGTCGCAGACCCAAAATGCATGCCTCATACTCAGCTATGTTGTTGGTACAATAGAAACGCAACTGAGCCGTAACAGGATAATGACGTCCTATTTCAGAAATAAGTACCGCTCCTATTCCAACTCCCTTCGCATTTGCGGTTCCATCAAAGAAAAGCTTCCAACCTGATTTCTCAGGTAATTCCAACTCATCTATATGCATCACTTCCTCGTCAGGAAAATACGTTCTCAACGACTCGTATTCTTCATCAACAGGATTCTCAGCCAAGTGATCAGCCAGCGCTTGGGCTTTCATGGCCGTCCTCGTCACATAGATGATGTCAAACTCTGTGAGTAATATTTGCCATTTTGCTAACCTCCCTGTGGGCATAGGCTTTTGGAAAATATACTTTAGTGGATCCAGGCGTGAAATAAGATAAGTAGTATATGAGGACAAATACTGCTTCAATTTTTGGGCCACCCAAGTTAGGGCGCAACATGTCTTCTCGAGTTGAGTGTACTTAACCTCATATACTGTATACTTCTTACTGAGATAATAGATGGCTTGCTTCTTCCTTCCGGTAATGTCGTGTTGCCCCAACACGCAGCCAAACGAATTCTTCAGGACCGTTAGATAAAAGATTAATGGTCTCCCCGGTTCAGGTGGAACCAACACAGGTGGATTTGATAAATATCCTTTGATCTGGTCAAATGCCTCCTGACATTCTGCCGTCCATTCTATCGCAGCATCTTTCTTCAGTAACCGAAAAATAGGTTCACAGGTTGCTGTGAGTTGTGCAATAAATCTGCTGATGCAATTCAACCTTCCCAACAGACTCATTACTTCTGTCTTGTTCTTCGGCGGGGGAAAATCTTGGATAGATTTGATCTTTGACGGGTCCAGTTCAATACCTCGCCGACTGGCGATGACTCCCAACAGCTTTCTAGATGGAACACCAAATGCACATTTGGTCGGGTTGAGCTTAATATCATACCTTCAAAGTCTTTGAAAAAACTTCCTCAGGTCTGCTACGTGGTCTTCCTGATGCTTGGATTTTATGATCACATCGTCCACGTACACCTCAATTTCTTTGTGGATCATGTCATGAAACACAGTGGTCATCGCTCTCATGTATGTTGCCCCAGCATTTTTCAAACCAAATGGCATTACCCGGTAGTAATAAGTTCTCCAAGGCGTAATGAATGTCGTCTTTTCCGCATCTTCTTCATCCATCAGAATCTGATGATACCCAGCATAGCAATCTACAAAAGATCTGATCTCACGTCCGGCACAATTGTCAATCAAGATATGGATGTTGGGTAAATGAAAGTTGTCCTTTGGACTCACCCTGTTCAGATTGCGGTAATCGACACACACCCTGATCTTCCCATCTTTCTTCAGCACTGGCACCACATTATCCAACCAATCAGGATATTGAGTGACCCGAATAACCTTTGCTTGCAGCTGCTTGATTATTTCTTCTTTAATCTTCACACTCATATCTGTTTTAAACTTCCTCAATTTCTGCTTGACGGGAGGGCATGTTGGGTCCGTGGGCAATTTGTGAACCACTAAATCTGTGCTTAACCCTGGCATGTCATCATACGACCATGCAAAAACATCTTTGAACTCAATAAGTGTTTTGATTAATTCTTCCCTGATATTTGGTGCAATGTGGATGCTTATTTTAGTTTCCCTGATATCGACTGCATCCCCTAAATTGATGGCTTCTGTGTTATTTAAGTTGTGCCTGGGTTTTTCTTCAAACTGGCTTAACTCTCTATTTATTTCCTCGAAGGCTTCATCCTCATCGTATTCCAATTCATTATCATAATCGACCTCTTGTATGGTTAGTTCGGAATCAGATTGATCTTTTAGACTAGGTTGAAGATCCGTTGTGCATGCCATGTCGTTAAGACCAGTATGAAAAGAACTGTTCAGGAAAAAAGAAAAGAAAGAAACAAGAATTAAAAATAAAAATAAGGAATGAAGAAGAAACTTTTCATTTTATTGAATTATGGGATAACAAGGTTTCACACTTTGTTGAGCAATAATAGAAATAAAAAGGAATCTGGATTACAACCCTGGAATAATCCAGAAAACAAAAAGGAAAATCAGAGCCAACTACCAGGACTCCCTCCAAGTAGGAAGAGGAGTAGCTGTCCAATTGTTGACATTGGCCCTAGGCCCCACAAACTGTATGTCTGCCTTACTGGAACCCTCTCCAGCTTCTATCATGTTGATATCTGCGAACATTATTTCAAAACCCTCATTCAAATCTCCATCTGGCCCGATCAAGGGTCCAAGAACTTCCGGGACTGGCAACTTTCTGCACCCGGCTTTGACAAATGATCTGGACAGTCGTGGGATTGGTTTAGGAAGGACCCCGACTCTTTTCTTCAACTTGCGGGCCCGCTTTACATCCGCTGCGGTAGGCTTGAATCCCAACCCAAAAGTTTCCAGGTTCTTGGGCAAAGAAAATGGCTGGACCATTCCCTGCAGATCAATCCCCAGACCTTTTCCTGGTTCAAACCCGCCGTTCAACATCTCTGAGGCTATCATGAAGGTTGCAGCTGTGATTCTGGAAAATGGAAGGCCCTCACCCTCAGGAATTTTGTCTACTGAGACTGCGTCAAAAACCTGATAAACCCATGGGCCTTTGTCATCGTCGGTTTCTATGAAAGGCACAATAACATCACTGACGGCATGTGTACCGTCATCCCCGTGTACCACAATCTCTTGCCTTTCCCATTCAAATTTGACCATCTAATGCAGTGTAGAAGGCACTGCTTTGGCTGCGTGGATCCAAGGTCGTCCCAACAGAAGATTGTACGACACTGCCACATCTATCACTTGAAATTCCATGGTGAACTCAACTGGACCAATGGTTAATTCCAGTACGATATCACCCATTGTGTCAGTACCGCCCCCATCAAAACCTCGGACGTAGACGCTGTTCTTGTGGATCCTATCATCAGCAACCTTTAGTTTATTTAGAGTGGCCAAAGGACAGATATTGGCACTTGACCCATTATCAATTAGTACTTGAGTGACCACCGAGTCTTCGCATTTCACAGTCAGGTAGAGTGCTCTGTTGTGTTCTGTACCCTCTACTAGTAACTCATCGTCAGAGAATGTCACTCGGTTTACTTTGAAGATCTTGTGCACTATTTTCTCCAAATGGTTCACTGAGAGCTTGTCCGGTACATGGGATTGTTTAGAATCTTCATTAAGGCCTGACAATGATCGTTTGAATGGATCAATAAGGATAGCAACGAAATCTAGACTGGAGTCTTTCTCAACTGTTCTATAATTGAGTAGTCCTGTGTCTTCATCTTCTTCAAAAACTCCTCTGCTTCTTCCTCCATTACTGTCTTCTTTATTGTTACAGGATTGGCCCTTCTTAATTCTGCGGGAACAAAATACCTTCCCGAACGAGTTAACCCCTGAGCCTCGCATACTTCTTCCACAACCTCCTTCCCTTTATGCATCACTATCACTTGACTGTAGCTCCACGGCACAACTTTCTCACTTGTTATCGGCAACTGCATGACTGGCCTGATAACAACTGGTTCCACGTGGACCCCCTTCACCACCAACACTGGTTTGCTTGATACTCCCTGCAGCACTGCCCTGACTGACTCTGGCTTCTTTGCAGCAACAGACGAACCTTTCCCCACTACCACAAATGGCTTGTCATCTACCTTTCCCAACTGTACCACTGCCTTTCCACTGGTCGACTTTTCGTTAGGACTGGTGCAAATCATCATTACCGTTTGTGAGGGTGTTTTAGGTTTCCCTCCTTCGTGCACTAGTTCGATCATGTCGGCCTCATGGTGCACCGGTAATGGGTTTTCATTGATGTTGGGTGCCTCTGGTGCCTGAACCTTGATCCTATTTGTGTCAATAAGATCTTGTATGGTAGTCTTCAACTTCCAACACTTCTCAGTATCATGCCTGGGAGCCCCCGAACAATATTCACAGCTTACTGAGTGGTCCAAATTTCTGGGAAGGGGATTTGGCAATTTGGGTTCAACAGGACTTAATAGGCCTATCTGTCTCAACTTGTGGAACAGAGTAGTATAGGTTTCTCCCAACGGAGTGAATGTTCTCGGCTTCTGCATCCTTTCATTCCTGAAAGCCTGATTTCCGTGGAAGCTTTGCCCTGAAGGATTCCTATATGCCCTTGGTGGTGGATATGTGTTTTGTGGAGGTGGATATGTGTTTTGTGGAGGTGGATATGTATGTTGGGGAGTTGGCGCATGCTATTGTGGGCGAGCCGGAGGCTGGGTGTAAGTTTGGGCGTGCTGGACGGAGAAATGTGGATCTTGTGGTGGATAATAGGGTTGTGAAGGGTTGTATGGAGTGTGTGGATAGTTTGGGTAATAGGGTCTGGGTTGGTAGCGAGGGGAAGGACCTCTTGATCTGGACCAAGTACCTGCTTCGACTGTTGCGACCTCCTCTCTCTTCTTTTTCCTGAGCGCACCTCCCGCGCCGCTTTGGATAGCCTGAGTTGTGGCCTTGATCGCCGAATAACTCATTATCTTGTTGGACCTGAGTCCCTCTTCAACCATGCCGCCCATTTTTACTACTTCATTGAAAGATTTACCAACTGACGTCACCAGGTGACCAAAGTAAGTTGGCTCCAAAGTTTGTAAGAAGTAGTCCACCACTTCTCATTTCCTCATTGGCGGATCGACTCTTGCCGCTTGTTCTCTCCAACGGAATCCGAATTCCCTGAAGCTCTCTCCAGGCTTTTTCTCAAGTTTTAACAGTGTGAGACGGTCGGGGACGATCTTAAGGTTATACTGGAAATGACCTGCAAACGCTTGTGCTAGATCGTCCCAGGTATACCACCTGCTAGGATCCTGCCTCGTGTACCATTCTAATGCATACCCGCTTAAACTTTGACCGAAATAAGCTATCGACAACTCATCCTTTCCACCTGCCCCTCTCATCTTACTGCAGAAACCTCGTAGATGCGCCATGGGATCACCATGTCCCTCATATAGATCAAATTTTGGCATCTTAAAACCTGCCGGCAATTGAACATTGGGGAAGGGACACAGGTATTTATAAGACACACTGACTTGGCTGCCCAATCCATGCATATTCCTGAAGGATTGCTCCAGGCTTTTCACTTTACGTAGCACTTTGTCCTGCTCCAGATTCTTAGTTGGCCTCTCAGTTTCTGTCGGGAGCTGAAGGTGAGGGGTGTAAGTGTATGGCTCGGGTGGTTTGAAGGTGAGTTCAGGAGGATAGTATTGATTGTCGTGAACCCGAAACACTGGTTCATCGGATGATTTTTGCAATGTGGCGGGTGAAGGTGCCACGAAAACAGGAAGAGCTGGTGGATGAGGGTTTTGTTTGGGTGGTGAGGCTTGGGGATTATAGGAAGTTTCCCCTTAATAGTATTGGGCAATAAGGACGCTCGTTGATGGACCAGTGGAAGGGTGTTCCGGAGTCCGAGCTGGTGAAAGGGTAGGAGTAGGGGGAAGTATTGGTGGTGTTTGTCCCTTATCCCAGGCTAGGTGCATCCCAGCTATCTCTTGTCTCAACCTGTCTACTTCCTCCTTCATCATTTGCATCTCTATTTTTTCTTCCTCAACACTTTTGTCCGAACCAGACATACTTTCCGGAATGGGTCCTTTTGATCTTGTGTGGTAATGGTAATCTGCCAGAACATTCTAACGAGCTAACTGTTTTGAAATCTCTTTCTCTGGTATAAACAACAAACTTGTTAGCGTTAGAGTTTAACACATATTGCAATTTCACATTGGGGAATGCAATGTTCCTAGGCAGTTAACCATTTCTAACATGTTTTTGCTTTGACTGCATGCGTCATTCCGACTTATGTCCTTTCTTTATTCACTTTGCCTTTTCTTTTTATCTTTTAGTGGTGGTCGAATCTTATGTAGATTGCCTACGTATTATGTCCCCGCATGAATCAGACCGGGCGTAGTTCTGCCATAAATAAAAGTAAAGACACAATTTTGCATTTTATTACCAAAATATGCTATTACAAGCTATCATTTGAACGAAATACAGACTCCACACTATTAACATTGTTTGATATGAAAAGAGAACAGAGGGGTAGACAACACTCTTAAAAATAAACAAGTGCAGACTTGAATTAGGGATACATTAAAGCCTTGAATTTTGGTGCCCGCGAGGCATCGTTCGGCCTTTCCGCGGGCTTTGGTGCCAGGCCTCTTTGCAAGCTTTTTAATTCCCCCATGATCCGGTGGACATAACCCATGACTGAGGCAAAAAGGGTATCATGGGGCATTTCCTCACATGTTAGGCACTTCGTGGTGATGTAGCACCCAATCTCATCGATCCTACCCTTGATTCTATCCCTTTCCATACACAGCTGTTCTATTCGTTGATTTTTTAATCCCAATACTTGAGTGTTGTCAACGAGCTGATCTTGGAACCTCTCCATTTGTTCTTCCATTCGGGCCAAATACTCTCTGCAGCACTCCCTGTCCGTTCTAGCATCTCGAGCTTGTTTAAAGACCCGATCTCTGAGAGTGGAATTTGTTTCTCTTAATATTGCAATGCTCCCTTCATAATCCCTTCTCACTTGCCATAGGTGCTTTTTCCACGCTGCTGCACCTTTTGCCCATCTGGCCCGTATTCTTGCTATGCTAGCCTCGGATCTCTCCAAGTCTTTTCGGCTTTCAATGACCTGATTCCTTAACCCTGTTATCAGCCTTTTATCGGACCGGCTTCTCCGTTGGTTGTCGGTATCCATTATGACTCGTCGGTTTTGAGCTCTAAGGGAGTCATTTTCTTGGGATGATTTCTTTTTGTCCCCTTCATCGGCCGCGGTCTGAATTTCTCTTTCAAATTGAAGATCTATGACCTTCTGCTTCAACTCGCCTATTGTGGCCCTGTATTCTTTTTCCTTCGCCAACCAGTTCCAACGCTCTTGTGAGGACTTGACAAATTCTTGAAGGTGAGGTCTTTTAGACGGCCTTCCAAATGACACTTCCCCTTTGTACCAAGCCTGATATCCGGGCGAAACTTCCCTTTTGCCCGATTCAGTACACAAGTATTTGCCTCCAAGTATTGACATTGGCTCCAAATCTGGCGGACCCTTGCTTCAGGAAAGTGGCCATCAAAACTGATCTAAATCACCTGGGTGCTCAAGTCCTCATCTTTCGGCACTATCTGACACCTCCCAAGTTGCCTCAAAACCCGATACGGGGCATAAGGTTGAATGCTCTTAAGTCCCATCAATAGAAAATGGGGCCTAGCTGCTGGCATATATATGACTTCGTCGATCGGTAACCATCCCAGTGTCCACTGTATTTGACTGGCGTTGAGGGTCCGAAAATATGAGGTCCATGCCGAGACTCCTTCAGGTAGGCGGACCTCATTAATTCTGGTGTAGAACTCCTCTATGCAGGTTTTCTCAGGAGATCCATGGCTCAGGAACTGGGCTCGGTGACATAGGTGTTCGGTCATCCACATTTGCAATAACAAGTTACACCCTTCGAAAAAGTTCCCTCCGGCTTTGCAGGCCGTGAGAGCTCGGAAGATATCAGATACAATCATGGGCGCAAACGTGTTGTCATCTTGAGTGAGCAAAGTACTGACGACCCAACTATCTTTATGTCAATATTCCCCTCTTTTCTTGGGAACACTAAAAGCCCTAAGAAGGTTATTATGAAAGCAACCCGTCTATGTTCATCCCACTTTTGACGGTTACTTTTGCTGCACAATTTGTTTTCTGGCTTGTCGAATCCTCCTATGTGGCCGTATCTTTGGTATATGAAGCTCAGAGTGCAAAAACCTTTTGCCAAGTCTGGGTTATGGATCGTTCTGACTATCTTTAACGAGTCCAAAAACCGGTGCACCGCTACGGCCCTTAGAGCAACCAGGTATTTACATCTCAACGAAACCTCAGCACTGCCGATGTACCCTGCTATTTCCTCTAAAGTCAGAGTGAGTTCAAAGTCCGAGAAGTGGAAGACATTGTGCGCAGGGTCCCAGTAAGGGACCAGAGCCCTTATAATATCCCCTCGAGGCCTGATACCCAACAAACCCGTGAGACCTTTCAGATGTTTCTTGACTTCGTCTCGCCCTTCTTTGCCTAAATCATTCCACCATAGCCGTAACTGGAGGGGGATTTTATTCATGATTGAAAAAGGTTCATTTTGGGTCGTGCTCATTCTGCATATTTATTAATGTGATTAAACAAAAAGAAAATGTATTTGACTCCAAACGTATTGATTATTTTTCATAAAAGAAAGACCCGATTTTCCGAACACGACCTTTCAGCACTTCAGGGACGAAGATTTTAAGGTTGTGTGAGTCAACCGATCAATAATAAAAAAAATGACATAAGTGGCCGTTTATACAAAGTCAGCCTTCCGGCATCCCTTTTGGGAACATTCGACTATATTTGATAAAACGGCATCACCCGACTCTATGACGAAAAATTAAAATTTTTGACATTTTTTGGGCTATTTTTGCCAAATGGAAGGTTGGACCCGACGAGGTTGCCTACGTATCTCACGCCCTGTGAGAATCAAACCGGCGTAGTTCGCCCAACCTAAACTAAACTTGTAAACAAGACTCCTTTCTTTTCTAATAAATCAAACTAAAAAAAAATTCTTTTTTTTCGGCATGGTTTTGACACTACTTGGACATTGGTTTTATTTTTTCTAAAAAATAAGTAGTTATCTCCCTACACTGCTATATTTTCCCTTTTTTTCCAAAAATTCCCGATTTTAGAAGCCGGTCAGCATGCAGATCTGAAGCAAACAAATGTGCAAAACAAACAAGATGCAGCAGGATGGTCTTTTTTCATTTTAGGTTGCTTGTCCTAGACGGGCCCAACCCCTGTGTTGAGTCCCCTAAGTCAAAGCAGCATGATGCAAATAAACGTTCCTACTAGGGATCCGACATGAAGTCAAGTTATTCTAGGTTCAACCTGGGTATATGTTCTAGACAGTGTACCCGAGCGGACAACTCAAGTTGAGAAAGGAGCTCCTTTCCGGGAACCAAAAGGCCAGCCGACTTAGAAAATTTCCGAGCCTCTTTTATTTAGGGTATGACACTAACAGAATAGGGAGTCTCAACCAGTAAGAACATCCCCGGAGGTAAGAAGAGAAGGTTTCGACACAGTTTATATGTACAGTTCAAATAATATCAAAGCAGTAAAAAACATCATTCTACACATTTTAGGCTAAAACATGTAATAAGATCAAATAATAAATAAAGCCAGATATAACAATTCATCTAAGCTCGAATTTTGAACCCTGAACCAGAGATTCTGGGTTCTTCTTCCCCAGTAGAGTCGCCAGAGCTGTCACACCTCCTTTTTCACCCGCGCCATCGCAAAGGGGCACAGAGGGAGTTTTTCCAATTAAAGGACAATCGAAACGGGATTTATTTATTTATCTCAGAGTTGCCACTTAGGAGATTTATGGTGTCCCAAGTCACCGGTTGAATCCCGAATCGAGGAAAAAATTAACTGTTTACCGCTTTTGTTATTATTTATTCAAAGAATTGCAACGTCGTAAGAATGCATCTCGAATTGCGCCACATAAATGTACCCGCAATTTTCGATGTGTTCCAACTTCGTTGAGATTTGGATTTGGGTAACATAAATGTGCACCCGAGTTTAAGAAAGTAAATTATTAAAGGCGCGCCTAAAGCGACTAGCGTATTATTATTTTGGGTGAAGCCGTAAAATTTTGCTAAACGGCCCATCCCGGAATCTATATATTTTTAATATATACATTTAACGAGGGCCCCGTAATTTATGTATTTTATTTGGGCGAGGCTCATCTCATTTTTATTTAAAGACAAACCTAAAAGCAACTATGATTTCCTATCTTTGTTTGTCTCTAAAAAATGGAACAAAGGTCCTAATTAACTTGTATGGACCGGCACTGAAGGTATTGCATCATGATATGAAATCAAGCAAATACTAATATACATCACATGACCTTCAACAAATTGGTCTTAATAACAGCCCAAAAGAAAAAAAAATTATTCAACTGTACAGGGGAAAAAGGTGCCCGAGGTCGGGCCTTAAACAAGTTCAGGCCCAAGTCTTATCCGAAAAAAACTATCTCGTTGGGACTCCTAAGCGTCCAAATTCCTTATGGATTTTTTTTCTTGTGGTTTTGATATCAGTAGGTTTGATTATTGGGGAACACATGATATGTCATAGGCCTGGACAAGAATCATTTGGGCCGTAGGAATTACAGCAGCCCAGTTTAATCAACTATTGTATGAATGTAACTAATCGGCAAATTTAATCTTTATACTTGCGTCAATTCAGAAATCCTGATTTTTGCATTATGACCTTGACATCATTTTAACCCATAGACTTTAACACAAATTCAATTATCATTTCCAGCACATAACTCTTCTCTGTTTGCTTGTTCCTATCAGATATGAAGCTACACATTTACCCTTAGCTATTGATTTCACATTCTCACGTAGCAATTAGAACTTAGGATCTTAAACCCCCTCACATTACCAGTACTAGATATGAAACCCCTACAATCACAAGAAATAATTACACTACTTCGACATTTCACAATCCACTGGATTACAATTTGCAATGTTTTTAGGCTGATTTATGACATGCAGAAATTTGCTAAAAACCAACAGGCACTATTAATCCAATAAGGAGTCAATTACTACTAGTACCCCACTAAAACACATAAGTATCTCTAAATACACAAACACAACAATTAATAGTTCAAACGAGCAAACTCATGTTCAACAATCCATCAGTCAATACAGTCCAGAGTTTACACAAATTATAAATGTTCAAATCGTCTAAGTCCCTATCACTACCACTGTGCATTTAATTGACTACTAAACGAGCTGAAATTAGATTAACAGAAGCCTTATGCCATTTCTTCAAATATCAACTATACATTGGCCTGATTCAGTCTTTCATACATCAATGGAAGCTGTAGAAAAATACCTGGAATTACAAGGAGATAGGAGAAAGAACAGGGTCAGCAGCAGTTTTAACAGCTGACAGGAACAACTCAGCAAATCTCAACAACAATAACCAGCAAATAACCCCAGAATTAGCTCGGATAGACCAGTTTAGACTTGAAGATACCCAGCAAACACTTGAAAATGTCAACTGACCACTACTCGTACCAAAACTAGTTTAATTGGACCCAAGGCTACTTGAAATGAAACTCTGAACTTCAACCACCAGTGATTCAACTCAACAACCAACAAGTTATGGAAAACAACTAGCAAAGTTCACAATTTCTCAATGGAACATCATTTCTCAATAGAACAGTACCTCCCTCCCAACTGAAAAGGACTTAAAGCACTGAAGAAAACAAACTCTAAAACTGATTAAACTTTCAAGAACTAATCCTCAACTCTCAAAACTTACTTTCTTTTGTCAAGCTCAAAACTGATTTTTAAAGCTCTCCAAAGAACTCCCTTAGATTGATTAAAGAAGCCCCCTTTCAGTTTTCTTCTCTTTTTTTTGGTCCCCTTTTCAATTTCCAGCCTCAACACCCTTTTATACAAGTCTGCCCTTCCTTTCAAACTTACTGTCCGACCCCCTTTTTCAACTAAATCTGAATTTTCCACTAAAATCCCACTAAGGAAAGCTTTTCCTTATTTTCAGACCTCATTCCCTTTTGTTCCCCTTAAGTGTATTAATTAATACCCCACTAACAAAGCACTAACACTAAAATATAAATCTAACTGTTTCATTCCTAAACCAACCCTGAAAACCCCTTAATATTACTGCCTCCTAATACAACTATTCAACTGTATTAAAATCTGAAATCTGAAATCTGTTTAACTAACAATTAACCAAAACTGATTTGATTACAGCTATAACCAATTCAGCTAGTACTTTAAGACAGAAAATACATCAAATATAAAGGTTCCAGGGATTCAGAACAATGCTCATAATCAAAACAGAATCTGAATTAATCGGATAACTAACAAATTGAAAACTATAAACAACAGAATGTCGAATGATTCAAACTATACAAATGACCTAATCAACGAAGCTTAATTAACCGATTACATATTACAATTGACACTGAACAAATCAGCAACAAAGCAATAAGCAATCAGTGTTATTAACAGAATCATAGACTAACAGGAAACTAATTAATCGACGCAACTTATTAATCGATTACACAATTTATAACACATAATAATTATAGCAAACATAAACAAATGACAGAATCGGACCAAATAAAAAGGTCCACTGAAGATGAACAGAATCAATTGACAAAAAGAATTTTAAAACAATAAAACTAAACTAACAAATAAACAGATACATAGATAAAAAAACATGAACACGGACAAAGGAAAGAAGAAAAATACCTCAGAATACCAGAACTATACGGACCCAGCCTCGAAACTCGGACTCAGACACTTTGAGGTCGAACAAACCTTAGTCAAAGTGTTCTCAACTGAGAACCCTTCGATTAAGGTCGATTAGACCCCAAATCCTCACTTAATTTGGACGGATTCCATGATTTGGAATTTCTAGGGTTCCTGGTTTTCGATTTAAGGTTCGAACATTTCTAGACAGATTTGAACGGAACCAAAGTCATTTATGGTATGAGGGAGGTCTGGGGGTTGCCTGGTATGAATTTGGGGTTGGTTGGTGTAGGTTTCCGTTTGGCTCGAATCTTCAAATGAAGATTCGAGAAGATGGAGGAAGATTCGAACCAAACGAGTAACATATTTGGAACGGGGGTGATTAGATGATCTTATGGTGTTAAGGTGGTGGCTGGCGGCGTTGTTGCCGCCGGGTTTCAGGCGAAGAGGAGCTAGGGCGGCTAGGGTTTGGGGGGCTTCGTCTCTGAGACGATGATGAACAGGGCAAGGGGGGTGTTTGGTTTGGGGCGTGGGGTGAGAATTGGGGCTTATATACAAAGGGGAGGGATGGATCCTGGCCGTTGGATCAGGTGAGATTGATGGCCAGGATCTCTTCACTTAAGGGAACGGTGCCGTTTTGTTTAAACAGGGGGGTTTGGGTCGGTCTCAGAAGGGAGTGGGTCGGGTCATGAGGGAAGGCCTGGGAGCCATTAGATCAAAAGCAATGAACGGTCCCGATCAAATACAACCATACGACGTCGTTTGGTTTAATGAAAGAACTGAACTGGACCGTTAGATCTATTTGATCAATGGTCTAGATGGAAAGTGCCAATACGACATCGTTTGGTTTGTCTTTTGAGGTTAACTGGACCGGGCACCATCAAAACGACGTAGCTCTTGCCCTATACTACGTCGTTTGGTGGTCTTTGGGTTTGATAAACTTGGGCCGGGTAGGGAGTGTGACTTTTGGGCCTGACTTCTCTTTTAAAAACTGGCCCAGTCCGAATTTCTTCATTTTTTGAACTCTTTTCCTTTTCCTTCTTTAATTTCTAATTTAAACACAATTCCTAATTAATTTGTAAAATCAAAAATAAAACTACACAAATGTTAATTAACACTTACAACAATTAACACACAAATTAAAACCTTAAAATAAAATCACACAATGAAAACAAATAGAATAAAACGCATATTTTTATGATTTTCCTTTTTTTAGAGCCAAATGATGGTTTAATTAATTCCTAAATGCATAATTAAATCCTAAATATGCATGCAACATGTATTTTTGTATTTTTCAATTAACTACAACAAGATAAACATTTACGGACAAAAACACAAATAATTATCCAAACATGCCACGCAAATCCTAAAAATTGTACACCAAGAGAATTTTGTTTTATTTTTGATTTCTTTTGGAGTAGTTTTCGTGAAGCAAAAATCACGTGCTCATAACTGCTAATACCAATCCATACAAATCTACCCAAGACTGGTGTCACAACTTCACAGACTGTCTAGGAGTACTACAAATAAAGGTCTGAAAGAAATAAATACAACACTGACTCTGGAAATACATGAAGGAAACAGGAATAATAGATAGAAGGAGACACCAAGGCCTGCGGACACCTGCAGGACTACCTCGGGTCACCTGATTAACAAGAAACAACAATCTCACTGCGGTCCGAAGTCTACATCACTAGGATCTGCACAAAAGAGTGCAGAGTGTAGTATCAACACAACCGACCCCATGTGCTGGTAAATGCGTAGCCTAACCTTGGCGAAGTAGTGACGAGTCTAGGACCAGACTACCAAATAAACCTGTGCAATATAGCGTACAAAAATAATAGGAAGCAGATAACAATGATGACAACAATGATCAACCAGTGATATAGATAGCAGGCAACAAGAACACCGTAAATATTTCTCAACAAATAATAGATACAAGTGCAATCAATTAATCAAGTCCTTCAAATATAAATCTCTAAGATAAAATGCTCTTCAATGAATATATTTCCTTTAAATAAATATCTTTCAAATAAGCATCTTTCGAATATAATTCTTTCGAGTAAAGTTCACCTTGTGACGCCTCATTTCATAATCATAAATAATATAGGTCTCCGCCCACTTTCATATTTTTACGGCACCTCGTGCCGATATTTATATCACAATCGCACCGACAACTCACGTGCCATTAAATAAAACCATAATATTTTCTCCGGCACCTTGTGCCCACATATTTCTGCCTCACATTGCACAACAATATCCTCATGTTATTCAGTTCATAAGTTCCATAACCCAATACAATTAAGAATGTTCAAAGAGACTCATTCACTTAACATAAAGTAGAGTACAACTTCCAACCCAATTAGGAAACCAACAAGAAAAGATGAAGTTATTTTTAGAAATCATTTGATAAAGAAAATACCCTTTTCAATTAAAGTACAATATCGAATGAATCATTACCTTTAATACGAAAAATCAATAAATCAAAACATAGTAGAAATTCCTTTTTAAGTAAAGTACAACCTCAAACGTTTTAAGGAAAATTTAATAGAGAAATCAATTGAGTTAAAAATGTAACAAATTCTGAAATTTGAAGTAATGAACATATAAAAAAAATAAGGCGAGGTATTGTAAACACTATAGATTCCAACACAAAGGATCACAACAGTAAAGGGATCTAAATAGTTAATACCCTTGAATTGTTAATAACAAGTAAACACAGCAAACAGAAAGTGCACGACATCACCCTTCGTGCTTTAACACACTCTCACCAAAACAATACACGCCATCACCCTTCGTGCTTTACACTCTTCATCACCCAAGCAACAATCACAAGAAATAAGGGTAAGGGAATCTAGAACATCGAAATAAAATCAAGTAATAACAGAAAATCAGTAAATAAATGTAAAGGACAACATAACTCAATTAGAATTAGGAAAAATCAAGGACAAGTGCACGACATCACCCTTCGTGCTTTTACTCTCGTCCTCATTATAAGAATCAATATAAACTGCACGGCATCACCCTTCGTGCTTTTACTCTCATCCTCACCATAAAATCAATATAATCAGCACGAAATTGTACATCTTGCGGCACGACATCACCCTTCGTGCTTTACACTCTTCCTCACCAAATCATACACGGCATCACCCTTCGTGCTTTAACACTCTTCCTCACCTAAACAATAATCATATGGAATAAGGGCAAGGAAATAAATGAAATCACAATAAAATCCCGGCAAGGGAACAATAGTACAACAATCAAATTCCGACAAGGAAACAACATCAAAACAATAACATCCCGATAAGGGAGACAATATTATGATTCTCTCTCTCTCCTTTATTCTTTCACGTTTACTTAACAACTCAATTCACAACTTGAGTCAATGCTCTACAATGTTCAATAATTCAATTCTCAACTTGAGCCAATGCTCTACAATGTTAAAAAATTCAATTCTCAACTTGAGCCAATGCTCTACCATGTTTAATTAACAATAATACTTCCACAAGTCATATTCCTCAATAGAAATTATCATATAGAGCATATACAATACGAAACAGAGTCACATTAATGAAAGTATAAGACTCACGGGCATGCTTGACACTAACGTATAGATGTTCATCACCATGCCTATACGTCGTACTCAATAAATAACACATAACAAATAGGACACAACTCCTAATCCCTCAAGTTAAGTTTAGACCAAACACTTACCCCGCTTTGAAACCAATTCAAAATTCCAACAAGCCTTTGCCTCGCGAATTCGTGCCCGCAATTCTCAAATCCCGTTGTTTTATCTGAAAATCTCCCGAAAATCGCCTCTCCCCGAGCTCTAATTTGGTAAAAATGAAAAATGGGACGAAGTCCCATTTCCAGAACTTAACATTCTGTCCAGAAAAAGTCGGGTACTGTTCACAGACTATTCACGTGGTACTATTCACGGACTCTTCACGGAGAACTGTTTATGGTACTATTTATGGGGACTATTCACGGGGAACTGTTCACGGTATTGTTCATGGGGACTGTTTACGGGTACTGTTCACATACTGTAAAAGAAAATTCAGCAACCTTTTTATATCCGTTAACCTTCCGAAATCC
Organism: Nicotiana sylvestris; assembly: GCF_000393655.2. NCBI lineage: Eukaryota > Viridiplantae > Streptophyta > Magnoliopsida > Solanales > Solanaceae > Nicotiana > Nicotiana sylvestris. Next base: position 87,552,149 of record NC_091067.1, read on the forward strand.
ACCCGAGACCCTCGGGACTTCAACAAAATACACCAACAAGTCCTAAAACATGATACGGACTTAGTCGAAACCTCAAATCGCATCAAATAGTGCTAAAATTGTGAATCACACCCCAATTCAAGCCTAATGAAACTAAGAACATCCAACTTTTATATTCGATGCAAAAACCTATCAAATCAAGTGCAATTGACTTCAAATTTTGCACACAAGTCATAAATGACATAATAAAGCTATAAAAAATTTCAGAACTGGATTCTGACCCCGATATGAAAAAGCCAAATCTCCGGTCAAACTTAAGAAATCTTTAACCTTAGATTTCTAGATTCCGTTAAATGGCGATAATTTGATCAGGGACCTCCAAATTCGATTTCGGGCATATGACCAAGTCCCAAATCACGATACGGAACTACCGGAATGGTCAAACTTTTACCCAGGTTCGTTCGCTCAAAATGTTGACCGAAGTCAACTCAGTTGAGTTTTAAAGCTCTAGTTCACAATTTAATCCATTTTTCACATAAGAACCTTCCAGAAAATTATACGGACTGCGCACGCAAGTCGAGGATTTATTGATAGCGCTTTTCAAGGTCTTAAAATACCGAAATAATTATTTAAATTAAAGATGACATTTTGGATCATCACAATGGTTATTTCTTCTTTCTGTAGCATATGGTTGATATCGATCTTTATTCTACCTTAATTCTCTATGGATATCTCTTTGGTTTTTACCTATCGACCGATTAGGATGCACTGAACCTGAGGGGGCTCCTAGTTGATCATCCTTGACTCTAATTTTAGATTGATACCGGTTGTAAACATCTGCCCAAGTCACAGCCGGGTACTCTATAAAATTCTATTTCAGTTGGCGTGATGCAATCGAACTCCGTTCGTTCAATCCCTAGGTGAAAGCTTGAATAGCCCAATCGTCGGTAACCGGGGGCAACTCCATACGTTCCATTTGGAATCATGATACGAACTCTCTTAGCATCTCGTTATCCCTCTGCTTCACCTTGAAGAGATCTGATTTTTTCGTTGCAACCTTTATAGCTCCAGCGTGTGCCTTTACAAATGTATCTGCCAACATGGCGAACGAGTCGATAGAGTTCGGTGGCAAGTTGTAAGACAAAATCATAGCTCTCTTCGACAGGGTCTCCCCAAATTTCTTTAGTAATACTGACTTGATATCATCGTCTTCCAAATCATTTCCTTTGATAGCACACGTATAAGAGGTAACATGCTCGTTGAGGTCTGAGGTCCCGTTGTATCTCGGTCTATCGGGCATCCTGAACTTCTTTGGTATGGGCTTTGGAGCCGCACTTGGAGGGAATGGTTTTTGCACAAACTTTTTGGAGTCTATTCCCTTTAGAATCAGTGGTGTCCCCGAAATCTGATCAACTCGAGAGTTGTAGGTTTTCACCTTTTTGTCGTTGGCCTCAATTTTCTTTTCTCTCGATTCTATTCTCTTAATAAGCTCCTCGAGCACGCTCATTATAGCAGGGTCAACTATCAAAGTTTTAGCGCTTGATCTTTCAGGCACTGGCGTACAACGAGTAACCTCTTGTTCAACCCTATTTGGAGCTATATGCTGATTTTGTAACTGGGAGATGGCATTCTGTTGGGTTGCAACATTTCAAATATAACTTGGAGACTGACACCTTCGACTCCTCTGCCCTGAGTACCTCGACCGTTAGTTCGACCCTCTCTACGTACGCTTCCATCGGGGTCCCCACCTAAGTCCGCATTCAGAGCAATATGCGAACCAACATCGGCCGGGTTGACGGGTGGTGCTCCTCCGAGGTCAGCTTGTGGCACCTTGATTCCTAGAGCTATAATATTCTCGTTCTCTCCGAGCAGTCCGAGATCGTTGTCATCATGAGTAGCTGTGTTTTGTGAGTTTGACATGACTTACCCTGAAAACAAAATTCTTGACAAGAAACAAGCGTAAAATAATGTGTTATATCAGAAGTACTACTAAACAATCACTGTTATCCTTAGCCCCATGGTGGGCGCCAAACTATTTACCTCGAAATACGAGTAACAATTAAACTTGTAATATGGTTATAATGATACGTGATCTGATTCAATGCCAATTGATAAATAGCTAAATAAATAAAGGAATTAAGTGATTTAAATGGATCAAGACCGTGTAATTGCAAGTTATCGAACCCGATCTGGATTCGACTGAGATCAAATGCCAAGATCAGTAAGAGCAACAATATCAGTTGAACAATAAGAACTATAAAGAGCGAATAAAAGAGTGTTTATATTTCTTAGTAGAAGTATAAGCAAGAACTCATGTATGATGATAATTGTGTTCTTTTTTTTACAAATGAATATGATCCCTCTTTATATAGTAGAGGAATCCTAAATAAGGTATGATTCTAATTTCGGAAGTAAAATATATGATTGATACCATTAACTATTAATGATTTTATCGGTTATGAGATTCTCACCGAGATTGGTGGCCGATCGCGGATATCTCGTGATTTTGTTACTGTGGTGTCGATTTAGCCCGATCTCGATCCCTTAGTCTTCATATTCTCTGAGCCTGAACTTGCTTCGATACCGGCTCATTCTCGAGACATACCCCCGATCTCATAAAATCGGGTATCCTCGATTTTTACCGTATACAATATGCTGATGTAAAATTGCACGGGACGCCCTATTTGGTCGCCCTCATTTAACCTATACCCATATTTTTAAAATTATTTAATCTATATCTTAATTTTAACAACTTTAGACACCTCCTCTTCTTCCTTCCGACCTATGCATTCCTTTCTTCCTCCTTCTCTTTTCTGATGAGTTCCCAGTTTAGGATCTTGAGAGTTCACGCTGAACTGTATCTCTTAGTTCATGGTAGTATGCAAGAATAAAACCGTCATCTTCACTCTCCGAATTTGCGTTTCTTGGTAATACATGGTTTCATTGGTAGTGTTGCCTTTCTCTTCTGCCCGCACACTCGCCGGACTGGAATTATTAAATAAAGCTTCAGACTTGGGCATCTGAAGTTCGCCAATAGCATCGCCTAACTTGAGACTCAAATGTCTGAAGTTTATACTTTAGTATCTGAAGTATATACCCCATATGTTTGACAATCTTAGCCAAATATCTGAAGTTCATAACCAAATGTCTGAAGTTTATGTCAAAATATCTGAAGTTTATATCAAAATGACTGAAGTTCATAGAAAAATATTAGAAGTACACAATTGAACTGAAGTTTACCCTTGCTTATGAACTGAAGTTTGCGTGATTGACTTTGCAAGTCAGGCCAAACTTCAAGCAAAAATATCTGAAGTTTTGCTTTGATAAAGCTATACTTCAAACAAAAAATTACGAAGTTCAAACTTCAGACACAAGCAATTGAACTGAAGTTTGCCCTTGCTTATGAACTGAAGTTTGCGTGATTGCCTTTGCAAGTCAGGCTAAACTTCAGGCAAAAAATTTTGAAGTTCAAACTTCAGACATAAATTTTTACTACTTCAAGCCCGTATGCCTGAAGTTACATAAAAAGTGAGTACACTTGCAATTTTTTTGTAAAGCGGATACAAGTTAAAAGGTGGCGTAAAAATTAGGCATAGATGCAAATCCCCCTTATGCTGATCGAATGGGTTTGAGAAGAAAACTTAAGATCAAGGATAGTTTTGTCTACCTGGAATTTATCTACATATAGCTAACCTAAGTATCTTTTTCACATATTTCGTACGGAATAAAATAATCTTTCTGGTCACTTTTATTTGACATATATACTAAAAATAAATGTTCACTTTTACTTGATACTTTATGCAAATCAAGAGGAGACAACAAATTTTTTCCTGTCTTACCCATAGTATTTATTACTCATTTCAAATCATTTTCTCAAATCCAACAAAATATACATCAATTAATATTAATATCATGGTAAATTATGACTTCATTTATTATTTTTAAGGGGTGTGAAAAGTTAAAACGTGCCAAGTAAAAGTAACAGAGGAAGTAATACACAAAACTAATTTATAACTAATACAAGAATTAGCTGCACGGATTTTAAAACCAGAAATTAAATGGAGGATAAATTATACAGACATTCGTACCACGGTTATCCCTTCTAATACAAGAAACCAGACGTATTAAGGACTCGTTCGTCCATAATTCTTTTTCTTTTATTTTTTCCAAAAATATATTTGAAATTTGTATGTTTTGAAATTTTATGAAAATGAGTTTTCACATACCAAAATTTCAAGTTTCTCGGGATTTTTTTTCCATTTATAAAACTTCAATATTTTTATAAGTAAAATACATGTCCATACATAATTTTAAATTTTAAAATATTATTTTTTAACGTAACTCCAAATATTAATTTCTATTTCAAAAATTATAATTTTTATGTCCAAACACCTGCTAAGTAAAATAATTCTCTTAATGAAAGTACGAGTGATTTTGTTTCTTTTAGATACTAGATTTGCTCTTTTCTTCTCTAAGACTAGTCTAAAAGTCTTAATTTAAAACCAGCCATAATGATTTAATGCATTATTGCTAGAATTAATCCTCTTAACTAGAGTTGTATTTAGAGCCCGTTTGGGCATAAGATTTTTTTTTTTAAATCGGTGTTTGGTCATAAAATTTCAATTTTCAATTTTCAATTGAAAATGTATTTTGGAATTTTTCAAAAATTTGAAAAACTCCAAAAAAATTGTTTTCAAAATTTTCACTCAAATCACTCACAAAATTTCAAAACAATCCAAAATTATATTCATGTTCAAACACAACTCTAATTTTTAAATATCATTTTTACTTGAATTTCTTTTTGGAATTTTACAATTGTTATGTCCAAACAGTCACTAAATATCTTTGGAGTTTTGGTGCTTTTGATGCTGACTACATAAATGAGACAAAACTTTATCGTTATTGCAAAATTTAGAAACCAAATTTAATGAAGGGGCACTATAGTCAAATCAAGTTCAAAAAGCATTTGAACAGAATGCAAATATCAACATTATTTGTTCTCAAATCTCAGATCAACCCAGCTAAAACACAACTCACAAACACCTTACACTCACACACACTCTCTCTCTCTCTCTCTCCTCTTAATCAGATTTTATAGAGAGAGAAAAGCCCCAAAAGCACTGCATTTCAGGACTCTCAAAATATAGAGAGTTTGTTTAAGCACTGAAGAGAGAGAAACTCTCTGGAGTATCATTTTGAACTCAACATTCCACGCAGTTTCTCTCTCTATATAATACACACGAAGAATTATACCAATTATATATACAGATTTAAATCTCCCTTGCTTATTGTACACTGATTGACTGGAAGAAATATTTTAGCGTATTTTGATGTGAGAGATAAGAGGGAAAAGTAGAGAGAGAGAGATGTCGGAGTTTGTTTCCGGCGACGGGAGCGAGGAGTTCAGTTACGGCGAAAACGGCGGCGGCAATGTGCGTGAGACTACACCGTTGACAGTGTCGGCGTCGTTCAAGGGTTCACGGCGGAGGACGGCGGTGATGAGGCCAAGCCTTGACGCCGACGAGTTCTTAAACCTACTTCACGGGTCGGATCCGGTGAAGTTGGAGCTCAATCGACTCGAGAATGAAGTCAGAGGTCAGTCATGCTTAGCTCGCTGGATCCAAATGCCTGATTTGGTGTTAGAACGATGCCGTTTTTGTTATGTATATATATTTTTTTTAGAAATTTGTGATTGATATTTGATACCGTGTCGTTTTACAGATAAGGACCGGGAATTGACTGAGGCTCAAGCGGAGATCAAGGCATTAAGATTGTCGGAAAGACTGCGTGAAAAGGCTGTTGAAGAGGTTCTCTGCTCTTTTGACGGTTTACTTTCCTTGGTCTTATTGTTGTTCAAATGTTGTTTTATAGCACAATGTGAGCACCGTATCAGAAAATCTCTACAACACTTTTTGTAGAGATTGCAGAGTTTGTGAGAGAAATTGAAAGGAAAGAGTAAGAAATGAATCTATCCTTTTTTTGTGGAGACACATCAAAAGGAAATAAGTAGTCCTAGACTAGGAGGGGCAGATGTAGTTCACAACTTATGGATTCATCCGTACCTAGTAGCTTTAGCTCGCACCATTTATATGTGTTAAAATACCCACTAAATAAGTACAAATGATAAATTTTGAACCAGTAATTCAAATGGGCTGTAGTAGAATTTTGAAATGGAACCCATAAAGTTCAAATCCTGGATCCGAAAAGCTATGTTAAACATATATTACAAGATGCATCTTAGTATCAAATACGGCTTGATGAATTAGTTTGGTTGGCTACATGAATTAACTATTCATGTTACAATACAAAGCCAAAAAAGAAAAAAAAGAAAAGAAAGGGAAACTACATTCTTGTTGCATTATGTGGAAAAGTGCAGGATTTTTTGATTGTTTGATTGCTAGGAAATAGATAATTGTTTTTTGGTTTTCATAAATCTTAATGTAAAAAGAAATCATAGGACTTGAACAATCACTTGGCTGGGTTACTTATGGAGTAATTTCCATTGGTGTAATTGTCCTACTTCAAATGGATTTGAACAAAATCTTCTATAAATGAAATTTGCAGTTATTTAACTAACGGCATGTTAAATTCTTCCAGTTTGAGAGTTAGCTTTAAGAAAGGTGGGCAATAGGATGCCCTTTTTTGATTTGGACTCATGATAGCTTTAAAGAAAGGTGGGCAATAGGATGCTCTTTATTGATTTGGACTCATGATATTGAGGATCTTTTGAGCCGTATGTGTGAATTGGAAGTTACATGTGCAGTATATGAAGATCTGGATATGTTCCTGCAATCCATGTTTATATGGGGAGGGCAGCGTATTCCAAAATCAGAATGTTGTGACTTTCCTTTCCAACTCATAAGAGTTGAATAAAAGATTGAGGTTCATAGTTGGAAGCTGTAGTCTAATCGGGTCTAGATTATTATTTGAATTTTTCCTGTGTTTAGGGCAACAAGATTCTAGTTTATGTCTTGCCTTTATAAATCCAATCATGCATTTTGATTGATGAATACTGCTGCTGCTGATTGTAAAGCTATTCATCAGTGAACAAGAGGAAAAGCTAATATAGATTTCTTTTTTGTCCTAATTTTAGCTCACTGATGAGTTGTCAAGGGTTGACGAGAAGCTTAAGTTGACAGAATCTCTTTTAGAAAGCAAGGTACATCGCGGATTCTTCTCGTCAAGATTTCTTTTCTTAAGCTTTCTATAACTGTGAATAATTTTTCTTGCTTGGCAGAATCTTGAAATTAAGAAAATTAATGATGAGAAGAAAGCATCCATGGCAGCTCAATTTGCAGCAGAAGCCACTCTTAGAAGGGTCCATGCTGCTCAAAAAGATGATGATATGCCGCCTATTGAAGCCATCCTTGCGCCTTTGGAGGCTGAACTCAAGCTTGCTCGTCAGGAGGTGTGTGCACGTATTTCAAAACTGGTTGTGGTACGGTAAAAGCTCACCTTCATATATTTTCTCATTCTTTGGCCTTTTCCCAGATTGCAAAGCTACAAGATGATAATAAAGCACTGGACCGTCTTACAAAGTCAAAAGAGGCAGCTTTACTTGATGCTGAGAGAACTGTGCAGTCAGCATTAGCAAAAGCTTCTATGGTGGATGACCTTCAGAACAAGAACCAAGAGCTGATGAAACAGATAGAAATATGCCTGGTATGTTGATCACAGGAATGGCGCCTCTGCTGTTTTGAACATTGCAATACTCTCTCATTTTAGCTTTTTTTAATTATCAATTCTCTTTTTACTGATCTTGTTTCAATACATACATCAGGAAGAAAATAAAATACTGGACAGAATGCATCGCCAAAAGGTTGCGGAGGTTGAAAAGCTTACGCAATCAGTACGTGAGCTTGAGGAGGCTGTTCTTGCTGGTGGTGCAGCTGCTAATGCTGTCCGGGATTATCAACGGAAAGTTCAAGAGATGAATGTAGTATATCCTAGCTAGACTTCTGAATCATACTATAAACAGTTTGTATGCAGACACTTCTAAATGCAGGGACATTTATATTGCTCCATTTTCCAGGAAGAAAGAAAAACTCTTGACCGGGAGCTGGCACGTGCCAAGGTAACAGCTAATAGGGTAGCAACTGTGGTTGCTAATGAGTGGAAAGATGCCAATGATAAAGTAATGCCTGTGAAACAGTGGCTTGAAGAAAGGAGGTTTTTGCAGGTATAATAGTATCACTTGATCACTATGAGATAGTACAGTCTGTTGTCTCTATAGAACTTAATGCATTCCGTTTATGTAGTTTAATAAGCTCTTATTGGTGTCCCAAAATCTATTCTACAGGGTGAGATGCAAACGCTGCGTGACAAGCTCGCAGTCACTGAACGAGCTGCAAAATCAGAAGCCATGTTAAAAGTAATAATTCAGTCCAATAAAGGGTGCATTTTAATGCAATTGTTTCAATTTCGTTATAACTTGAAATTTATCATTTTCCTCAGGAGAAATATCAACTGAGGCTTAAGGTCCTTGAAGAGACATTAAGATCATCTAGCTCAGCTACTCGCAGTACACCAGATGGTAGAAGTTCAAGCAATGGTCCTGCACGTCGGCAATCACTGGGAGGCGCTGAAAACATCTCCAAATTGACCTCCAATGGCTTTTTACCAAAGAGATCACCATCATTTCAGCTTAGATCTTCTGGGTCCAGTACGGTGCTGAAGAATGCTAAAGGGACGTCGAAGTCGTTTGACGGTGGCTCAAGGTCATTGGACAGGGGCAAAAACCTTCTGAATGGTACAGGTCCAAATTTCAACAGCAGCAAGTCGTGTGATGTAGCCAAAGACAATGAGACTGAGAATAATTCCTGGAAAGCAAGTCAAGTTGAAAAGAACAGTGACACACAAGTAACAGAAAGAGAGGATAGTATACCTGGAATATTGTATGATTTGCTGCAAAAGGAAGTGATTGCTTTGAGAAAAGCAGGTCATGAGAAGGATCAAAGTCTTAAAGACAAGGATGACGCCATTGAGGTTAGATTTGATTGCTCAGCTATACTATGATTTCGTTCACTATGATATTTCTGCTACGATTGACCGTCTTCTTTGTAACTCAGATGTTAGCTAAGAAAGTAGAGACTTTAACAAAAGCCATGGAGGTTGAGGCTAAAAAAATGAGAAGGGAGGTTGCTGCCATGGAGAAGGAGGTGGCTGCCATGCGTGTTGAGAAAGATCATGAGAACAGAGCCAAAAGATTTGGAAATTCAAGAGGTCCAGCAAACAGTTCTCAGCTGCTTCCAGGAAGGTATGCCTTTAGTTTTTAACCTAACACAATATGATATTACAACCAGTTATCTATAAAGCAGTATGTTATTCTTTATTCACTTATTAATTTTTGATGTGCATGTGCACGTGCAACCCCTTAACAGATAGTTCTTACATTCGGGCAAACTTTTGATAACCCAATTCAACTGGATGGAAAGAAGAGAGTAAATGCCGCCTCTTCTTTTAATCAAGGAATAGTTATATTGATGTAAAATAGTAGCACTCCGTATATGACTATATGAGGGACATACGAAAAGTTGGGAATCTCACCAAAAAAATTGATTCCCTACAAAGAGAACCCAATTATCCATGCTAATCGGAATCTCATTAGTTCCAGAATTTTATGAAAACAAAAACATTCCAGTAATATGTTAAAAATTGTTATCAACCTCATCAAAAGCTCTTCAGTTTCTTTCCTTTCCGTTAGTTCACCCTATTGCTATGGAACCATTTCTTATGATCTATGGACTACGTTCCTCCTAAAGGTCCAGCTCTGAAGCATGTTTTGTTGGTTTTAATACCATGATGTATAACTGTAACAGAGAAAGACCTTCAAGACTCGAGAGTATAAATAAAGGAACCATTATCCAACTACGGAGAGCTCTAATCCCTTCATCTCCCATTGAAAGAAATGGGAAAAAGGTTTAACTCTACGTCCTTGTCATCACCCATTCTATTCTGTACTATGCTCAACAACAGGTGAGGGAAAACAATACATTGTTGGATACTTGCAATTTTTTTGTTGAGAATTCTAACAAAATACTTGCAATATTTCTTCTACCCATAAAAATTAGCTTGAAAGGTTATTCTTGCGATATCTGCATGTCATCTCATGATGTCTAATATAAATTATTTAATTATGACTACTTTACTCAAGAAAGAACAAAGAATACTTTTTAGCATTTTGTACATGCTTTGGGATGCACCTATATGCATATAATTTCTGCTTCCATGTTTAATCTTTATAGCTCTTGTTTCCACCTTCTCTACCCCCAGGGTAGGGGTAAGGTCTGCATACGCATTACCCTCCCCAGACCCTACTTGTGGGATCACACTGGGTTGTTGTTGTAGCTCTTGTTTCCACCATTGTTTTTAAGGTTCAGAAATGCCTTGAAATTTGGGAGGTGGATGTGGTTCTTAGACATCTTTGTTGCATGGTGAAATATCTGATATTCCCGTTGCCTGCAATAAAATGGCAATTGCCTAAAGCCTAGAATAGATCATCCACTCCAAACCTTAAGGCAATGGGTTTGGTCCATGATCTTTATAGGCTCCTTTGGAAGCCTTTACAACAACCCATGGGACAGCAATATGACTCCAAACCTTCCCTTGCATGTAAGCCGACTTTGGAGTTCAGACATGAACTTTAATGCTGACTTAAAAGTGTAAAAATGAGCTTACTAAAGGTGGGCTCTGATATCATGTGAAACAAATCCGAATACCCTACCAAAACGTAAGACAATGGACAGAGTGGCCCAAGACCTTTATAAAACACTTACTTTTACATAACTCATGTGGAACAACTATATAATTCAACGTGTTGATAGAAGTTTGTTACTGGTGGTTGGAGTGTGAGTTTAACATATCTTTTTGGTTTAACATAGTTAGTTGGCTAGACTTTTGGTATGACCGGAAGGGCAGATGCTGCAGTTTCCAACTCAATTCCGTGGTTCTAGCACGGTCGCTCAACTGTTATATTCGGCTTGATTATCTGATTTTATACAAATATGAACTTATGTGCAAATTTTAACTTTTTACCGCTTTCATAATTACTATTATTATTTTTTACAAGGAATTGCAACGTTGTAAAAATGTATCTCGAACCGCGTTACAATCAATGTACCCGCAGAGTTAAGAAACTAGCCGACTAACTATGTCTAGTATCATTGTGCTTTCCCTATCTGAATATTGCTACTTGGTTAAGCTGCTCTTAATTTGAATGTTTCTGCAATTACTGTTTACCTTGCAATGGGGGCTAGGAATAATACTGGATTGTGGCTCCTTGAAATTCCCAGTGCCTGTTTTATCCTATTTATTTTTGTTTTTCAATTTTACTTCAAATAGTATTATACTATCTGCAGAAATGCGGCACGAAGTGGGTTAACACGCAACACTCAATAACATTGAGGAAACCCCAACTACAGATGTGAAGAAATTCTGCATAGACTTCCTCTGCTCCTAGTCTACTTGACAACTCTACTATTTTCCTCTAATGGTTTATTGTAAAATTGTAACAAGCATGCCAATGACTATGATCTCTCTGCTCTCTGGTTGTGACAAGATCGAAGCCTATCCAAACACCGGAAAAGGCCAGTAGATGAAATGTGGTGTGCTTCTGACTTTGACTCTGATCCCCTTCTGCTTAGAAATCAGCTGGAAAGATACTCAAGTTATCAAAGTTGAGCTAACTTCTCCCAGAATAGCTTGAGTGGTGTGGTTGTATAGGTAGCTGCTCTTGGCATTTACTTCTCTACTCTTTCCTCAACTTGTTTGCAGTCTATATTTGTAATCTGCAGCTTTAGTGTGTTATGATATTGGTTCATGTTTGTCAATATTCTTGTAAACAGAGGATGGTAATTTTTGCCCCTTCTGATCGTGATACCTTTTGTGTTTACTACCCCATTGGATTAGAGTATTCGTGGTAGTACAGTTATCTAGCCTAGTGCTATATAATTTTTCTCTGAACCAATTGAATATCTAATTATGATTAAGCGCTATTCTGCTTACCTCATTCCTTGTAGTGCTTAGAGAGGTTACATTTTGTGGTATATTTAAAGTTATCGAATGATTGAAGTGTTTGCACCTCCACAAAATGAGCATTACTAGACGCTTACAAGTATGGTGGAGGCTTTAAGTTACAGAGTAAATGAGGCATGAAAAAAGTGGCCAGCTCCTCTAAATTGGATTGATTTGATATAAGAAAACTCGCAAAGAATAAATTCATTAGTTTGTAGTTTTCCGCAACTGTTATTCCGAAATGCCATGCCCAGTAAGTAGTCTTATTTTCAAGGTAGAGGCAAATGGTATTTCTTTTAACTTTGAGCAATTGGCTATTTTACTGAAGTAGAATATTTGGAGTTTTACTACAAAGGGAAATGGAAGTTTGAAAGACTTATTAATTTGTGAATTTCTTTTACCTTTATTTTTTGGGTGTTGAGTGGGGTATTTAATTGAAGTTGAGAAGCTTTTCCTTTGTTGTTTTTCCCTTAAACGTCACTCTTGAAGGATTGTGGGGGTGGGGGTTGTGTAGAGCATAATTCTTGTCAGGATACCACATGGGTAATGGTTACTTTGTCAAAATAATGCAAATAAACCCATGTAGGAATGATGTCACTTTAGCTTTGTGGTTTTGTCAGTCGATTTCATGCTTTCTTCACGCTACTTCACGTGCTTGTGAATGAATTCCTTGAGTCCAAGTTAAGATATGGTTAAAAGACATTTCATTGAAAAGGCTAAGCAAGGGGTTTCTCAGGCACAGAATTCGTCCACTTTGGGCTCTTTAACGTGAAGCTTCGTCAGAATTTGGCTGAAATTGATCAAAATCAACTTCAGATAATTTCAAACTTTTAGCTAGCGTTTGGACATAGATTTAGTTGAAACTTGAAAAAATAATTTTTGAAAGTTGAAATTATATTTGAACATGCATTTTATTTAAATTTTTTTTGAAGTTTTATGAGTGGGAGAACAAGTTTCACCCAAAATCTACCCTAAACTAGATTTTGGGAACTTGAAAAATAATTTCAGAAATTTTTCAAAAATAGATCATTAATCTATGAACAAACAATGTTTTCAAAAAAGATTTGGAAAATGTTGCCAAAATATATGGCCAAACGGGGCCTTAATGTTTACTAAACTCAAAGTTTTAGAAATTAATTGATTCATTTTGCCTTCTTCAACAATCAAGCTCAATAAAATTCACTAATGGTGTTTTTCTATCAAACCAATCCAAATCAATCACAAATAAGCAATGAGCCTCAATTTTCTACAGCATATATAAAGAAGATGGAGGAGGAGAAGAAGAAACAGAAATTCTAATGGTATATATCTCTGTATTTACAAAACTTTTAAAAAAGAGGGCAAAGCACATTGAGCGTAAATATCATTTAATTCGTGATATAGTGCAGAGAGGGGATGTAGTGGTCACCAAGATTGCGTCAGAGAACAACTTGGCAGATCCGTTTACTAAGAGCTTACCACAGAAGACTTTTGATAAGCATGTAGAAGGAATGGGTGTCAAAATTGTAGACGCATGGTTATTAGTCTAAGTGGGAGATTGTTAGAATATACTATAAGCCATGCGTATTGTTATAGTATTCTTTATGAACAATTATTTATTTACTTGTTTAAATTCAATAAAGTTTCATTTTAAATAGATCATGTGTTGGTTTGTGCGTCCATTGCTTACATAGTAGATGATTTAGTGTATAGAGTTTAGCTTATACACGGAAGATTAAATCATCGGTTCTTGTAAGACATAAAAGTTAATGTTCACAATCTAATGATGGAATTGGACAAATCATCGGAATGATTGTAGCACAAGATTAAATATAATTTATCTTGATTATGGGAATGGTTTAATTCCAACTTCTTGTGCTAGTACATTTTGTATGTATTGAACGGATCAAGTAGAGATGAGTATTTTATACTGACTTTATAAAATAATTTCTCTAGTCCATTTAATGTACTTATACTCTTAATCCTGATATAATTATTATTAGCTGTGTATGTCACTTGTTGTTTTGATTTATTAAAAGGCGAGATTCTTTCGCGAGTCAATAAGCCTGGTAAATTGGATAACAATGATATACATTGGCGAAGTAATAATTAGTTGATGGAATCCATGTCTCGATTTTGAGATTGATGATACTCCTTTATGAAAGCTTATAAGTTTTCATGTGTAAACCCGGCCGGTGGATTTTGTATCCGACACATGAAATAAGTTAAGTGTAAGTCTAAAGGAAGTAATCAATAAATTAAATAGTCAGTAATTTAATTTGATTGATTAGTATCTGAATCTTAACATGGGGAGTTAAATAAGGTTTTATGGAAGAATTTCGAAATTGAACTAAGGAGTGCAATTACGAATTTTTAGTGGAATAATTCGTAATTTATTATGATGGAAATTAGTTTCAGAATTTCGAAATTAATATCATAATAGGAAGCCTTGTTAATTAAATTCTGTGGTCCCTACTGTGCCTAAATAATAGAAAATAGTGGAAACTGTTACTTAGTGGGAAAGAAAACGTGGAAACCGTCCCTTAGTGGGAGAAAGAAACCTAACAGGTTTTGAAAACGGTTTTGACCTAAAACGCAGCTATATATATGGATATAAGGGCTGAACGTTTTGGACGAGATTCTGATTGCGGTTTCTACTAGAATTTTGCTCACCCAAAATTCTCCATTTTCGGTTATTGTTTGGGTAACACAGTAGAAGACTGTGGAAATCTACTGGTGTGTTTTCAACTGAGGAACTGGAGAACGACATAGATTTGTTGTGTTTACGCTTCAAGAGGTAATCCTAAAATCTCCATACGTGCTAGTTGTTTAGATTACACGTGAATAAGATTCTGTTATTGCTTCCGCTGTGGTATATATTCCTACACTAGCAACTGGATAATTACTAGTCACGGCTTTGACATCCGAGTTTGTGTTTAGTGTGCTTAGAATTGTGACCTTTGACCCTCTATATATATATTTTCTCTTGAAGGTAATGTTTGAATCACAACGAAAATAATTAGCAGAGTTTTATTTCTTAGCAGAGTTTTCAATAAGTTGATAACCATTATTATTATTATTTAAAACCCGTGCACCTGACACGTAGCTTACCAATAAGTTGCAATCTCGACGTGAACGCATGTTGCAAATGACAGGGTCGAGTATGATCATAAACCATCTACTAAATATACTTGTATCAGTCCACAACTTCAAATCCGTAATGATTAATATCATAAAAAAATCTTAGTTTTGACGTAAGATATAGAAAATATTTACAAAATAAATATTACAATAATTAAAAATGAAAGGGGGAAACATTAAATGAGAAATATTAAAACTTCAAACTAGTTTTGTTAATGTGTATTTATCTTTCACAGTCCTTTTTGAACTTAGTCATCTTTTTGTTCTCTTAATTTTGAAATAAATTATCATGGAGAAATTGAAGTAACATTTGATTTTGCACCCACACCATCCATATTCCTATAAGAATTTAAGAAGGCAATTTCAATATTTGTTGTTCCATTTGATGTTGACAGTTCAACTTGTGAGGATGCTATTGTATAAAATTCATGAATTTCATTAATATTATTCATATTAAAAAA
The DNA here is from genome assembly GCF_000393655.2 of Nicotiana sylvestris. Taxonomy (NCBI): domain Eukaryota; kingdom Viridiplantae; phylum Streptophyta; class Magnoliopsida; order Solanales; family Solanaceae; genus Nicotiana; species Nicotiana sylvestris. Next base: position 87,567,721 of record NC_091067.1, read on the forward strand.
AATTCTTTTCATTAAGACACTACTAGAATTCGGCCAAAAAGCGACCAAATATTGGCGACCAAATTTGGTCTGTTAAGAAAAGCGACCAAAGTTGGTCGCCAAACTACCGAAAATAATAAAAAAAATAATTGAAATAATTTAGCGACCATAGTTGGTCACTATTTGGACGCAAATTTAGTCAAACTGTTGACTGGACTGGTCAGACTTGCTTGGCCAAAGATACACTGAGTCGCAAAAGTGGGACCCACACATTTTTTTTTAATAATTTTATTATTATTTTATAAAACTTATAAAATATAGATGTATATAATTTAAAACTTGCGACCAAAGTTGGTCGCTAACTAAAGGATAAGAAGATAGCGACCAACTTTGGTCGCTAAAGTGAGACCCAGTTATAATATTTTAATAAATATATATTTATGTAAAATTTTTATAAAATATAAAAAAATATAATTCAAAATTTAGCGACCAAAGTTGGTCGCCAATGTGGGACCCAGTTCTAACGTTTAACAATTTTTATTATTAATTTAAATATTATATAAAATATAAATAAATCTGATTAAATTTTAGTGACCAAATTTGGTCTCTAATTTAAATTCATGTACATTTAGTGACCAACTTTGGTCGCTAAATTAAATTCATTTAAAGTTAGCGACCAAAGTTGGTCTCTATATGGTCAAATTTAAAAATCACTTTTGTGTTTACTATGTAAATAATATAAATGTAAGTCGTTAATAATTTTGTAATACAAGGGATGAATAGTACTACGAAGCGGGCGTGTGTGTCTATATATACAATATATGTACTTACGCTATACTATGCACTAAGTATAAGTGTATGAGGTAATACCGTATCGAATATAGCTTATATATATATAATATATGTACTTACGCTATACTATACACTAAGTATAAGTGTATGAGGTAATACCGTATCGAATACAACTTATATATATATAATATATATACTTACGCTATACTATGCACTAACTATAAGTGTATTAGGTAATACCGTATCGAATACAACTTATATATATATAATATATATACTTACGCTATACTATGCACTAAGTATAAGTGTATGAGATAATACCGTATCGAATATAGTATATATATATAATATATGTACTTACGCTATACTATGCACTAACTATAAGTGTATTAGGTAATACCGTATCAAATACAGCTTATATATATATATATATATATATATATATATATAATATGTACTTACGCTATAATATGCACTAAGTATAAGTGTATGAGGTAATACCGTATCGAATACAACTTATATATATAATATATGTACTTACGCTATATTATGCACTAAGTATAAGTGTATGAGGTAATACCGTATCGAATATAGCTTATATATATATAATATATGTACTCACGCTATACTATGCACTAAGTATAAGTGTATGAGGTAATACCGTATCGAATACAACTTATATATATTTATATATATATATAATATATGTACTTACGCTATACTATGCACTAACTATAAGTGTATTAGGTAATACCGTATCGAATACAGCTTATATATATATATATATATAATATGTACTTACGCTATAATATGCACTAAGTATAAGTGTACTAGGTAATACCGTATCGAATATAGCTATATATATATATATATATATATATATATATATATAATATGTACTTACGCTATACTATGCACTAACTATAAGTGTATGAGGTAATACCGTATCGAATACAACTTATATATATACAATATATATATACTTACGCTATATTATGCACTAAGTATAAGTGTACTAGGTAATACCGTATCAAATATAACTTATATATATATATAATATGTACTTACGCTATACTATGCACTAAGTATAAGTGTATGAGGTAATACCGTATCGAATACATCTTATATATATACAATATATATACTTACGCTATATTATGCACTAAGTATAAGTGTACTAGGTAATACCGTATCGAATACAACTTATATATATATATAATATATGTACTTACGCTATACTATGCACTAAGTATAAGTGTATGAGGTAATACCGTATCGAATATAGCTTATATATATATATATAATATGTACTTACGCTATACTATGCACTAACTATAAGTGTATTGGGTAATAGCGTATCGAATACAGCTTTTATATATATATATATTTTGAAATAGCGACCAATTTTGGTCGCTATTTTGGTCAAACGGTCAGAATATAGCGACCAAAGTTGGTCGCTATGTCTAAAAATTCAAAACTGTTTTACCCACCGAAATAGCGACCAACGTTGGTCGCTATTTTAATTACATAACTCTCAAAACCGGGATCCCCTCCCATTCTTTCTAAAAAATTCCCAAAATCCCTCTTTTCTCTCTCACACTCAAACCCCACCCCCCTTCCAACTCCCACCACCAGGCCCCACCCACGCCACCAACGACCACCGCTCAGCTGCCGCCGTCGCCGTCGCCTCTGCCGCTGTTGCGTCTCTCCTTCTCCACCTCCTAAAAATTCAAGGTTAGAATTACAAACCTAGGGTTTCAATTAGTGTTTCAATTGTTTATTGTTTCAACCTAGAATTAGTGTTTCAATTGATTATTTAACATTGTATTTTATAGAAACCTAGGGTTTAGATTGTATTTATCATTATTTAACATTTTATAGAAATCTAGGGTTTAGGGTATGGGTTGAATATTTAGGCTAGGCTTTATTGAGTATTTCTCCTTCAATATTTTAGTAAGCAATAGATACTAATTTAACGTCAAAGACTTGATTCATAGGTAGATATATATTAGGGTATAAATTGAACTTTTAGTTTAATCTTGATTAGTTTATAGGTAGATATTTAATATAGACACATGATAGTATATTTGGATTTTCTCTTAAAGTTCAAGACAATGTTAATGTTTAAGGCCTTAAGCGAATCGTTGCGTGGCTCTTGTTTGAGTACAACGAGTCGCCCACTTTTAGGATATAAATTGAACTTTTAGTTTAAGTTTAAACTCGTAGGATACGAATATAACTTATAGTTTTTAGGTTTTGTTCTTGTGAATTGAACTTGTAGGATATAAATTGAACCTTTTAGGATACGAGTTGAATTTTTAGGATATGAATTGAACCTTTTAGGTATGAGTTGAACCTTTAGGATATAAATTGAACTTAAACTCGTAGGATATGAATATAACTTTTAGGATATAAATTGAAGCTTTTATGTATGAGTTGAACCGTTAGGATATGACTTGAACTTTTGTGGATATAAATTGAACCTTTTAGGATATGAGTTGAATTTTTAGGATATGAATTGAACCTTTTAGGTATGAGTTGAAGCTTTTAGGATATAAATTGAACTTTTAGTTTAAGTTTAAACTCGTAGGATATGAATATAACTTTTAGGATATAAATTGAAGCTTTTATGTATGAGTTGAACCTTTAGGATATGACTTGAACTTTTGTGGATATGAATTGAAGCTTTTATGTATGAGTTGAACCTTTAGGATATAAATTGAAACTTTTAGGATATGAGTTGAATTTTTAGGATATAAATAGAAATTTTAGGATATGACTTGAACTTTTGTGGATATAAATTGAACCTTTAGGATATAAATTGAACTTTTAGTTTATGTTTAAACTCGTAGGATAAGAATTGATGAACTTTTAGTTTTTAGGTTTTGTTCTTGTGAATTGAACTTGTACGATATAAATTAAAGCTTTTATGTATGACTTGAACTTTTTAGAATATGAATTGAAACTTTTAGGATATGAGTTGAACTTTTGGGAAATAAATTGAACCTTTAGGATATGTATTGAACCTTTAGGATATGACTTGAAGTTTTAGTTTATGTTTAAACTCGTAAGATATGAATATAACTTTTAGTTTTTAGGTTTTGTTCTTGTGAATTGAACTTGTAGGATATAAATTGAAGCTTTTATGTATGACTTGAACTTTTTAGGATATGAATTGAAACTTTTAGGATATGAGTTGAACTTTTAGGAAATAAATTGAACCTTTAGCATATGTATTGAACCTTTAGGATATGACTTGAACTTTTAGTTTATGTTTAAACTCGTAGGATAAGAATTGATGAACTTTTAGTTTTTAGGTTTTGTTCTTGTGAATTGAACTTGTACGATATAAATTAAAGCTTTTATGTATGACTTGAACTTTTTAGAATATGAATTGAAACTTTTAGGATATGAGTTGAACTTTTGGGAAATAAATTGAACCTTTAGGATATGTATTGAACCTTTAGGATATGACTTGAAGTTTTAGTTTATGTTTAAACTCGTAAGATATGAATATAACTTTTAGTTTTTAGGTTTTGTTCTTGTGAATTGAACTTGTAGGATATAAATTGAAGCTTTTATGTATGACTTGAACTTTTTAGGATATGAATTGAAACTTTTAGGATATGAGTTGAACTTTTAGGAAATAAATTGAACCTTTAGCATATGTATTGAACCTTTAGGATATGACTTGAACTTTTAGTTTATGTTTAAACTCGTAGGATATGAATATAACTTTTAGTTTTTAGGACACAGTACCTGGCAAAGTGTGCCTTTAATTGTTCTTCTCATTAGCGACAATGATGATGAGAAGGCAATGGCATGTGTTTCAAATAGTGATGGTGTAGGTAGGAATTTAGTATTTTCTAAGTAGATAAAAGAAGAGCTTATAGAGTAATTTTGTACTTCATTTTCCATGAGGAAAAGAAGTTTAATTGAGAGTGACAAGGTTGATGAAGACGGAATGTGTTCCGTTGGTCATGGCAGTTCCCATAGAATGGGGATCATAAGACTCTATGATGACAGAGATTATAGGAAGTTTTGTTCTAAATTTTCTTTCAAGTCTGATCCGTACAAGCTTAATGTGATATTAGTGATATTTCTTCGGATTCAGACAATGATTTGACCGACAAAAGTATGAAAATGCTCTTAAAAAGAATTAAAGGTAAAATCTTTTCAGCATCCTTCTCTACCAAGAAAAACAGTTTACCTTTAATTCTTTTTAAGAGCATTTCCATACTTTTGTCGGTCAAATCATTATCTGAATCCGAAGAAATATCACCAATATCATATTAAGCTTGTACGGATCAGACTTGGAAGAAAGTTTAGAACAAAACTTCCTATATGATCCCCGCTTTATGGGAACTGTCATGACCAACGGAAAATATTCCGTCTTCATCAACGTTGTCACTATCAATCAAACTTCTTTTCCTCTTGGAAAGTGAAGTAGAGAATTCCTCTATAACCTCTTTTATCTACTTAGGAAATGTTAAATCCTACCTATACCATCACTATTTTGAAACACATGTCGTTGCCTTCTCATTATCATTGTAGCTATAGAGATCAACAATTGATCAAAGACACACCCTGTCAGGTACTGTATCCAAGTTATTCTCTGTATCCAAGTTCATCCCGAGTAATAGTACCACGAGGATAATCACCAAAGCCACCAGACAGCTTTATGATGCCAATGAAGCAAGATGAGCTATTCAATGAAACTCGTATTGTAAAGAAGAAGAAAGAGACTGATTCAGAAAGGAGGGTCAAACCTCGACTATATACATGTAAGTTTTTTACTTTTCATTAAGTATTTTGATTTACTTTTATATAAATTTTGAAATACTAATTCAATATATATAATTTTTCATATAGGTTCGCTTCACATGCAGCTGACGTGGGAGAATTCATACGCAGTCAACCACCTAATGAATCGGGCGAGGCAATCCAACTTTCGGACGAGGATGCTGAAAGAACACTCCTTGAGTACTTTATATACTTTGAACTAGACAAAAAAATTTAGTTCTATTGTGTTAGTTCTTTTTAGTTCGAATGGGCTTGTAATAAGCGTTAACTTAGTTTTGTTAGCTTAATGTGTTAGTTCTATTGATTGTTGCTTTTAATTGTTGTTGTTGTTGTTGCTGGCATAAAATGCCTGTTTAGGATGTTTGGTAAGCTGGCAGGTGGTGTAGCTGCCAAAACAGGCAGTTTCTGCCAAAAATATACCAAGAAAAGCGACCAACTTTGGTCTCTATTTGGTCGCATTTCACTATAAAAAAAATAATTTTCTGGGCAATAGCGACCAACCTTGGTCGCTACCTGCCCAGATTACTATTAAAAAAATACAATTTCTGGAAATATAGCGACCAATGTTGGTCGCTTATCTTTAAAAAAAATTAAATTCTTGAATTTAGCGACCAACTTTGGTCTTTATTGTCCAGATTTAAAATATAATATTTGGATTAGAGACCAAAGTTGGTCGCTTTCTAATGATTAATGATAAATGAAAAACAACGTATTTCATATGTAGAGACCAACTTTGGTCGCCAAATTTATATTATTAAATTAATATAGCGACCAAAGTCGGTCACTAAAGTCAAAATCAGAATATTTGGTCCTTTTACCTTAGAGACCAAAGTTGGTCGCTAATTAGCGAGCAACTTTGGTCCCTAAAGTAAAGGGACCGACAATATTGCGACCAGACATGTTTCGTCGCTTTTTGGTCGCTTTTAGGCCTATAAGCGACCAACTTTGGTCGCTTTTTACCGGATTTCTAGTAGTGAGAGTTTTCCTTGTATAGATGGTTGTGGCATTAAACTTGCAAAATCAAGGATCCAAGTCATAACACGAGTATTTCAAAGATATATTTTTGACTATAGCGCTTCGGAAGTAAATACAATAGGTTTAATGAGGCACTGTTTGTAGCGCCCCAGAAAAGGTTTCGAAATATTATAAGGCCATTAAGAGGTCCGACGTGTGCTAATTATATTTATTTGTATGCGAGTGTTAATTAATAATATAAAAGATATTCCATGAACATAATAACAAGTGTACGATTTGTATTTGAAGTGATATAGGGCCTAAGGAGAGCCTTTGGGACAAGTCAAGTTGGAAATTACATGATAGACTAAAGTTCTAATTGAGTACGCGCAATACCTAATTTTGGATGAGCATATCTAGAGATATATAAGGAGTTATGTGGGAAACAACCTATCAAATGAAAGATCTTTGAGCCTAGTTTCTAACTCTTTAAACCGTTCGTTATTTGGACATTTCTACAAAAAGTATGATCAAATTATCAAAGGCTGACAATGAAGTACTGCCATAGCGTCCGGGTCCACATCCGAGCTTGCGGAAGGAGTGAACTGGGGACGCGAAGCATCCGGGGAAGCATCAGAAACCCAAAAATCCAAAAATTTGGGCCTACAAGTACAAAGTCTTGAAGAGAGAGTATTTTGAGCTTTATTATGAGTAGTTAGAAGTATTTGAAGCATTTGTTACAAGTTTTAATGGTTGAAAGATTGGATTATAAAACTCTAGTTCGTGTCATGAATAGTATTTTTGAGAAAATGAGAGAGAAGAAGAATAATAATCTTGGCGATGAAATTGATGAAATACAATGAATCTATGAAATTATATTTGTTAGAAAAAGTTGGAAGTGATCAACTAAATAATTACCCGAATTGTAGATTTTGCAAGTGTTGATTATGGAAATGAATAGTAACTTGATATCATTGGACAATTGATAGTATTATTAATGACTTCGAATGGGTATTAAAATATAAGAATGAAGCTGAATGGGCTAGCATGTGAATCTATTCGGTGATTTGAGTTGTTTGAGGCTTGTAGCTAACTTATGAGCCATAAATAGATATTGATCAATATTTTAGGTCATATTTGATGTAATTTGGATATCTAAATGTAGATATCGACTTATTGGTGATGTTTGAACATTTTAATCAACATTAGAACGATGGAAGATGATTGAAAGCTTGTGAATGTTAATAAAGCGAAAGTGAGGTAAGTTCATTAAAATTTACTCTTCTTGAGAGATTTTCTCTAAAAGCATGTTTCGAGTTAATGCTTAAGTTGTTTGCAAATATACTTTTGTGCTTGCGGGGACAAACAAGTACGAATGTTTCCATGTACTAAAATACTATATTGCATATGTAGTGTCATGTTGTTTTATAAAATTTTATTTTAAATTTTGTTGGCAAAATGACACTTAAGGTAAATGTTATAAGTTTTTATCAAAATTTACATATTGATAAGAGTATACATATTTAAATACTAAAGATAAAATAATACTAACAATAAATCCCTACCCTTACAAAATCTTAGTTTGGAATGTATGTGATTCTGACAAAAAGAAAGAAAGAAATAAAAAGTATAATTAGAGAGCACTTGAAACAAAAATGCTATTAATTTGAATGAAAACTTGAAAAGAAAAATAAAAGGTAGAAATATCATGTTTTTAAGGATTCATTTTTGGTATTATTTTAATTTATATATATGCGTATTTGGTCCGGTGGGTAGGGTTGGGTCATTCCTATTTTAATTTGACTATTATTTATTAGCCAAACATTAAAAAAAACTGTGAAATAGGAAAATACTACCAGAAAATTATGTTTTTCGGTTACTGTGATTTTTATGTTAGTTAGTAAAAGCTATATAATTTTTGTATGAGAAAATACAATTATATGACTTTAGTGAAAAAAAGTCATAACTATATAATATTTTGTGAAATTTACCCCAAACGCGATTAGAAAATTAACAGTGATACCAAAATGTCCTATTGCTGTCATCCCCCCCATTTTGACATACTCATTTTGTGATTTTGTTGAGCCCAAGATGCCCAACATTCAATTTTGATATGGTATTGGTAATCACACAATTACTCATTTTGATCGGTATCATTCTGCCGCATAATTAAGACTCTGTGTCACACCTCCTTTTTTCGCCCCCGCGAGGGGCGAAGGAGTTTTTCCAATTAAAGGACAATCGAAACGGGATTTGTTTATTTATTTCAGAGTCGCCACTTGGGAGATTTAGGGTGTCCCAAGTCACCAATTTAATCCCGAATCGAGGAAAAGAATGACTCCATATTACAGTCCGCAAACCAGAAATCCGGATAAGGAATTCTGTTAACCCGGGAGAAGGTGTTAGGCATTCCCGAGTTCCGTGGTTCTAGCACGGTCGCTCAACTGTCATATTTGGCTTGTTTATCTGTTTTTATACCATTATGCGCTCATGTGCAATTTTAACTCTTTACCGCTTTTATTATTATATTTTTAAAAGAATGTGAACATCGTTTAAAATATGTCTTTGGATTACGTCACATGAAATGTACCCGCAATCCGGAACACATTTTTATTCAATGTTTTGGGATTTAGATTTGGGTCGCATGAAATGCGCACCCGAGTTTAAGAAGGTAAGATTAATTAAATCGCGCCTAAAGAGTCTAGCGCGTTATTATCTTTGGGGAAGGAAGTGAAATTCACTAAACAGTCCATCCCAAATTCTAAGTATTTATTATGACCAATTAGTGAGGGCCCGCAATTTGCATTTTTTATTTGGCGAGGCTCGCCTCATTATTTTTAAAAGGATAATCTTAGCATGACTATATTTTCTATTTTTCGTTTTCTAAAATACATGAAGATAAAGTCCTACTTTATTTACATACTTTCGAGTTATTATAGTTAAGTTTCGAAAGTGAGTTGTTTAAAGAGTTTACATGGTAACGCATGGAACATATACATACAGACAGTAAAAGAAAGAAAGGACTACATTAAACTACAACTTCAAATCTTTCTCATTTTTGCATTCATGCTTCGAGTGGCTTACAAGATGAACCAGTATATCAGTTTGTGTACCTGGTATTTGGAAAGCAAGGAAAGAAGATGAAGATCAGTAGAAGCAGTAGTAGTGCAAATACACAGCAACAGTAGCAACCCAACAGCAACAAATTCGAACCAGATTCAAGGCCCAGAAAACTTTGAAGAAATCCGAACAACTCAATAGAACAAACCCAAAAGTATGTCAACCCACTAAACAGCAACAACCCACACGTTTATTAAAACCCGAAACTAAACTCGTTTCTCACTTTGTTTTTGTTTTCTCTTTTTAAACTCTATCACACTCTCTTCAGATTTTCAGAATGTATTCCTCTCTCTCTCTAAGTAAGTCTTTCAAGTTCAAGTCTTTTCTCTCAAGTCTTCAAAGCTCTCTAAAATGTGTCAAATGACTCTATTTATAACAAGACTCTTGTCTTGAATCCCCAACCTGAAATATTCCCCCCAATTGCATGTTTTTCCCCACTACTTAATGTTTTCTTTACTTTAAACCCTTGTCCCCCATGCTTACATAAAATAATTACATTATTCCCACCCCACTACATTATGTCTTGTCCCCTATTATATTAAACAATTATATCAACCCCACCCCATTACATCTTGTCCCCCATGCTTAACATAAACAATTACATTATTCCCCCCACTACATTATGTCTTGTCCCCCATTATATTAAACAATTGTTCAAATGTTCAATTCCAAAAATACCCCTCCGACCTTACTGAAATTACCATTTTACCCCTAAACATACTGCAAATTACCAAACTACCCCCATCAGCTATAACCAATCACCTAATCAATCTCAACCAAAATACAACAAATATGATCAATTTCTAAACAAATTTAAACAACAAATCTTATGAACACATATTGAATCATACAGCTTCAAATTAATGGGAATAAGTTAACCATATTGGGAACCAATCCTGGTTAACTTAGACCAAAAATGATTGAGCAAAGAGACAATAATATCTGTGAGCACGTGATTTTTGCCCTATATATGAATAATTCCCACAAATTTCAACAAAATAATTTTTCTTTATTTTTACAATTTTTGTGCATTTCGGTGTCATTTTTTGATAATTGTCGCATTTTATTTGTGCATGTTAATTTATATAAAGTACAAAAATATGCATTTTTGCATTTAGGTTTTTAGTATCAATTAAGAGTTAATTTGTTTAGAACAAAACATGAAAATCACAAAAATTAGTTCAATTTTGCATTTTAATGATTTTTATTATGAATTTGTCACGAAATAGTTTTTAAACAATTTTAGGCATTAATCAGTTTTAGTTTTGAAGTACATTAGGACGTTATTTTAATTGTTGCAATTCTATAAAATCAGAAAAATAATTACAAAATTACAAAGTGGAAAACAAATAGATAAAATGAAATAAAAAAAAGGGAAGGAAATTGAAATGAGAAGCAAAGGGCTGGCCAATTTTGGGCCAAATCAATAGAAATTCCCAGGCCCAAACACGGTTTTATCCCTGCAAACCGGACCAGGCCCAATCCTTACCCGGTCCTCCTCCTAGGTGTTGAAACGACGTCGTTTCCCCAGCCCCAATAACGACCGTTGGATCTCATCAATCCAATGAACCGGATCTAACTAGGATGTTTGGTATATAAGTGTCCGAAAATCCCCCCTCACTCCCCATTCGGACCATCTCCTTCATCCTCACGAACCCTAATCCACGCCGCCCTCAAATCCCTCGCCGGCGGTGAACGTCACCTACACCGTTCAAGCCCAAAATTACACCACTCGTTCTCCTCACTCTCCTCTTTCCATTGCACCAACTGGTTCCCCTCGAATAGGGCCGGAGCTCGTCGAATCTTCGACTGAAGTTTCCGGTCAAATCGCAGGTTTATCCAAACCAGCCCAAAATCACACCACACAATCCCCGGTCTTCCCTCAACCCTAATCCATGATTATTTTCCTTCAAATCTCTGCGAAACGGCTCGAATCTCAGATCTAAGAATTTCGGGCCAAAACCCTAAACCAAAATCTTTATGATTTCGAACCGTAGTATCCTTAACCATGTGTTCTCTTGTAAGAACACATGGTTAGGGATGTTACGCGTCAAAAATCTGAAAGGATTCAGACGTCAGTGACTGGCCGGAGTTCCTCGTGCTTTTGTGAGTCTTTCCTGTTTCTTTTTACTCGAGTGGTTGAAGTTTTAGTTACAGTCTTGGTTTCATTAAGTGTTCTGTTAATTTTACGGTTTATTTTTGTGTATTAGTATAGTTCTGTCAATTGCTGTTAGTTCTGAGTTTGATATTTGAATGGTCGATTGTGAGTTTATTGGTTAAGAATTAGTTTAATTTCATTTAAATGTTGATCATGTAGCTTAAGCTTTGCTTTGATCGATCCTGGTTTCTGGTTTTTCTTAGTTTGATTGAGTTGGTGTAATTGAACAATTGAGATTGGTTAGTTTGATTAGTTAAATTTTGAGTTCTAATTAATCAGTCTTAGATAGTTTTGGATTAATCTAGGGGATTGGTTATAGCTGTTGAGGATGAGGGTAGAATCAGTAACTTTGAGAAGCCTTCAGGGGTAGTTTGGGCATGGAAAAGGGTAATTCTTATAGGAATAGTAATTTCAAAGTATATGGAAGGGCAGTATAGGTATTATATGGGTAGAGGAATACCCTAGGGCCTTCTAGAATAGGATTTTAGTGCACATTTCAGCACAATAGAGGTGCTTACTTGTTTAGCAAGTCAAGAATAGAGGGACTAAACTGAAATAAGGGAGGGACTAAAAAAGAAAACCCAAATTCTGATTAATCCTCTTGGGTTTCCTATAAAAAGGCATGAAATGCCTTAGGGTCATCTTCTTCTTCCTTCAGCTTTGAGTTCAAAAAATCCCCACCAAAAGCTTTCCTCCCTGCTTTCAATTCCAGCAAGTATTTCCATTCCAGTATTCAAAAATAAAAACATCAAAAAATGAAGAAATCAAAAATAATTTTACAGTTTCATTACTAGTTTTGGATTTCCGTTGGGTTTTGAGTCTAGCAGGATTGCAGAGGTATTTAGGTTCAGCTGTGAGGGCTAGGAGTGCATTTCAAGTGTGTGTTGAATTGATCTGTGGAGTCTGCTTGTATTTCTGGTTTTCAAAAGCAGTTCCTGGCATGCTCGAATGTGTTTTGGGTTGATTGTTTGAATTTGCTCTGCATTCCCACTCATTTCCTGCTGAACTGTTGAACCTGTGTGGATTGAAATACTCCTTCACTGACTGTGACTGGGTTATTACCTTAGTTTCTGAGCTGCTGAGCTGTTACTGCTGCTAACCTCCTTTTCTCTATTTACATTCCAATTTCCAGGTACACTTCTTTGAACCTCACTGATGTATGCTCGTTGAAGTTGAAATGAAATGTTCAAAGGGTCTATTGTTCAACTGAAGGCAGTCTGTATTTTAACTAATACTAATCGTGTAGTTTTCTGTTATATAACTGGCAGTTATATGTATGATTAAGATTGTTCCATAAGGTTGATTACATGTTGAATGTTGCATAGCGTTGAACTGTTGAATTAGGCATTTGAAATAGCGTGAGCATAGGCTTGGTCTAATTTGAAGGTTCGTGTGAATTCAATAGTCATCAGTAGCAATTGGATCTATGTAAATGACATGTGAATTTAGGAGCAAGTCTGGTGACATTTAGCCTAGTTACTAGTATTTTTGTCATTGATCATGCTAGTGTAGTAGAATGTCTGCTTTTGATTAAAAGCTTTGAAATCGATCGGTAGGCAAACCTGATTCATTGTTGGTAGATTGGCATTGAAACCAGTTAAAAATCATGAAACAAAACTCATTCACAATTGAATTAGTTCATTAAAAGTAGTAGGTCATGATAGGTAACTGGTATGATAAATCGGTTTAGGAATTTTGGAGTTCACGGCTATCAGTTAAAATGAGGGTATGCATTGTCGTTGGGGTGACTCGTTGATGTTGTATAAATTGTTGCAGTTGGAATCATACTCATATTCGTTGGGCCAATTGGACTGTATCAAAGCCACGAGGCAGGCCCATTCTTTATTTGAATTTGGTTTTTAGTTGACTTCAGTGTAATTCAATTCTAAATTAATTAGTCTTTTAGAGACACATAATAAGTAGGAAATCATAGTTACTTCGGGATTACTACTACCCTCGCCCAAATAAAACCACTAATTACGGAGCCCTCGATGAGGTTATTAAAAATGATTAGAATTTAGGATGGCCATTTAGCGAACTCCACGGTCTCCCCCCCCCCAAAATAATATTACGTTAGAATCTTTAGGCGCAATTTTAATTAAAGTACCTTCTTAAACTCGTGTGCGCATTGATGCGACCCAAATCCAAATCTTGACGAAGTCAAAATGTGTTGACAACCACGGGTGCATTGATTGCGACGTGGTTCGAAACGCGTTTTCACGACGTTGCAACTCTTTTAAAATAAATAATGATAAAAAGCGGTTTACGAATAAAAGGCACATAAGCTAGCATGTATTAAAATCAGATGAAATCAAATACAACAGTTAAGCGACCGTGCTAGAACCACGGAACCCGGGAATGCCTAATACCTTCTCCCGGATTAACAGAATTCCTTACTCGGATTTCTGGTACGCAAACTGTTAATAGAGTCATAAATTGCCTCGGTTCGGGATTCAACCGGTGACTTGGGACACCATTAATCTCCCAAGTGGCGACTCTGAATAATTAATAATTAAATCCCGTTCCGATTGTCCTTTAATTGGAAAAACTCATTACGCCCTTTGCGGGGTGTATGTAGAAAAAAGGAGGTGTGACAGCTCTAGCGACTCTGCTGGGGACTCGAACCCAAAATCTCTAGTTCAGGGTTCAGAATTCGAGCTTAAATAAATTGTTGTATTTGATTGTATCTGATTTTCCTACATGTTTTGTGAGGAATGTGCTAAATGTTACCGCTTTGATATTATCTGAACTGTATATAAACTATGCCGACACCCTTCTCTCTTCACCTCCGGGGATGTGCTTACTGGTTGAGACTCCCTATTCTGTTAGTGTCATACCTTGAAATAAGAAAGAGGCCGGACAAGTTACGAAGCCGGATGGCCTTTTGGTTCCCGGTAAGTTGCCCCCTCCTCGACTTGAGTTGTCCGCTCGGGTACACAGTCTAGAACACCGACCCAGGTTTTGAATATAGAATAGCGTGACTTCATGCCAGATCCCTAGTAGGAACGATTATTTGCATCATGTTGCATTTGACTTAGGGGACTCAACACAGGGGTTGGGTCCGTCTAGGACTAGCAACCTGAAATGAAAAGACCATTCTGATACATCCTACTTGCTCTGTACATATATTTGTTTCGAACCTGCATGTTGACCGGTTTCTGAATCTCGGGAATGTTGGAAAATTGAGAAAAAAAAGAGAAAAAAGAAAAAAAAAAGAAATATCAGTTAGGGAGTTAATTGATTATTTTAGAAATAAAAATCAATGACCAAATACTGGCGAAACCCTGCCGAATATTTGAAAAAAAAGGGAAATGTTTTACTAAAAAAAAGCAAAGAAAAAATAGAAAAAGAGTCTTTTATTTTTGGGAAGTTGGTTGTTGAAAAAGAAAGGGATAAGAAAAGTTTTTGTTTTAGTTTGAAAAACATAAGTTGTTTCATTATTTGTTGAAAAAGGAAAGAAAAAAAAAGTCTTTTATTTTTAGTTTGGACAATAGGTTGTTTTATTGTTTGTGGAAAATGAAAAAAGAAAAAAGAGTCTGTTATTTTTAGCTTGGAAAAATAGGTTGTTTTATGTGTTGAAAAGAAAAAGAAAAAAGAGAGTCTTGTTTCTAAAAATAGTTTTATTCGCTTATGAAATGCCAAAAATAAAAATGGAAAAGAGTCATGTTTTAAAATAGTTCGGTTAATTTGCCCGAACTACGCATGGTTTGATTCTCACAGGGCGTGAGATACGTAGGCAACCCTCATCGGGTCCAACCTCCCCTTTGCAAAAATAACCAAAAAATATCAAATTTTTATTTTTGTCATAAATAAATTAGGTGATGCTGTTTTGTCAAAAAATAGCCAAGTGTTCCCAGACGGAATGCCGGAAGGCTAACCTTGCATTCATAGCCACCTTTGGTCGTGTTTTCATTTTTATTGTTTTTTTAAACCTCACGACCTTAAGTTTTCATCCTCGAGGCGCTGAAAGGCCGTGTTGCAATACTGGGTATTTTTATCCTAAATAAAGAAGAGAAGTAAGAAGTGAAAATAAGTTAAGTAGAGCCGTCCCGCCATAAATAGCCTTAAAATATTTGTTCCCAAAGTACTGAAAGGCCATGTTTGAGAGTCAAGTGCTTCGCTTGAAAATATATCGGTAATTTTGAGTCGAAATATAGATAGTTTTTTTTGAGTCAAATAAAAGTTTTCTTTTTGCTTAACGCTTTAATAAATGTGCAGGATGAGCACGATGATAAATGAGTCATTTTCAATAATGACCAAAATCCCTTTTGAGCTGCAATTATGGTGGAATGATTTAGGCAAAGAGGGGCAAGACGAAGTAAAAAAATATTTGAAAGACCTTCCGGATTTATTAAACATTCATCCTCGGGGGGATATTATCAGGGCACTGGTCGCCTATTGGGATTCGGCACATAATGTATTTCATTTCTCAGACTTTGAGCTCACCCCAACATTGGAAGAAATAGCAGGGTATATTGGAAGTGATCAAGCCCCATTGAGGTTCAAATACTTGGTGGCTCCTAGAGCCATTACCATACACCGGTTCTTGGACTCCTTGAAAATACCCCGAACAGTTCATCATCCAGATTTTGCGAAGGGTTTCTGCAATTTCCTTTTCATATATGATAGATATGGCCATTTGGGAGGGTTCAACAATCCAGATTTTAAGCTATGCAGTAGAAATAGCCGACAAAAATGGGAGGAACACAGACGGGTGGCATTTATGATAGCCTTTTTGGGCCTCATAATATTCCCAAGGAAAGATGGTAATATTGATTTAAAAGTAGCGGGAGTCGTCAGTACCTTGCAAACCATGGGGAAAAGCACTTTAGCACCTATGATCGTGTCTGACATCTTCCGGGCTCTCACTGCGTGCAAAGCTGGGGGCACATTTTTTGAGGGATGTAACTTGTTGTTACAAATGTGGATGACTGAGCACTTGTGCCCACGCTCTCAGCTATTGAGTTATGGTTCGGTTGAGAAAACTTGTATAGGAGAATTTTATACGAGAATCAAAGGGGCTAGTCTACCTGAAGGAGTCATGGCCCGGACATTATTATTTCGGAACCTCAATGCCAGCCAGATACAGTGGGTGCTTGGATGGTTGCCTGTCGAAGAAGTCATATATATGCCAGCAGCCCGGCCGCATTTTTTGTTGATTGAGACTCAAAAGCATCCAGCCCTATGCACCATATCGGG
The DNA here is from genome assembly GCF_000393655.2 of Nicotiana sylvestris. Classification (NCBI taxonomy): domain Eukaryota; kingdom Viridiplantae; phylum Streptophyta; class Magnoliopsida; order Solanales; family Solanaceae; genus Nicotiana; species Nicotiana sylvestris. The sequence continues at coordinate 87,584,726 of NC_091067.1, forward strand.
TTCTGAGGCAACTCAAGAGGTATCAAGTAGTACCGAGAGATGAAGATTTGAGTACCCAGGTGGTCGAAATTAGTCCTGACGGTCGGTTCCCTGAGGAAGAGGTTCGCCAAATTTGGAGTGAGTGTCAACATTTGATGGCAAACACTTGTGTGTCAGATAGGGTCAAAGGGGAAGTTGCCCCAGGGTATCATGATTGGTTCAGAGGTGACGTGGCACGCGGGAGACCGGCTAAAAGACCTCATCTCGAAGATTTCGCCAAGTCGTCCCAAGAGCAGTGTGATTGGTTAGCAAAGGAAGAAGGCTATCGAGTTGAGATTAGTAAATTGAAGCAGCAAGTTGAGAGTCTGAAATTCGAGAACAGTGTACAGGTTGCCGCGGATCAAGGGGAAAATAATAGACTGGCTCGATAAAATGAAGCACTTAGGGCCCAAATCCGGCAGTTGAAGATAACCGTCGATAAGCAACCGAGGAGCCGATCTGATGAGCAATTGATAAAAAGATTGGAAAACGAAGTCAGGGAATGGCAGGATGAATTAGAAAAATCTAAGAATGTCATGGCAGAACTTAAAGCATAGTGGGCTACAAAAACAGAGGAGCGTCGCCAGTACTTGAATCAGTTGAAAAGGGACCATGAGAAAATTGTTGCCAATTTAAAGAGAAAAGTGGTTGCCCTTGAGGGTAAAGCAGTTAAGCAGGCTAGAGATTTTGGAATTGAAAGTGGGAACTGTTATGACTTATTAGCCCAAATGGAGGTAGAAGTGCGGTAGCTGCAAGATCAACACCTTCAGGACTCTCGAGCTTTAAAGACTTGTAGTGATCAGATAAGACACTTGCTTATAGAAAAGAAGCAAACAAAAGACAAGATTAGAGCCATTGCTCATGCCATTTTCAGGAGATGCCGGGTTTGTGAAGACATGACCTATACTACTTTTGTCTCAGCGGTACTGATCTATGTGAAGCGAACCATGAATGAATTAGAGCAGCTTGAAAGGGATTTGGATCCTAGGCCCGCGGCGAGGCCGAACGACGCCCCACGGACACCTAAGTTTGAAGCACTAGAGTATGCATAGTCTGTGTCTGTAATTTTTCTTTCATTTTGAGTCAGTCTTTCGTATGTTCGTTATCTTTCCTGGTCAAGTATGTCTGCAGTCTTAGAGTCTGTATTTGCTTTTAATTTGCGTCTGTTAGCTTCATTCCGAAAAGTGTTGAGTTTGTAATAGTTTGTTTTAGTAATGAAAATTGAAAATTTCAAAAATTTTACATCCACCCATTATTTTTGCATTTGTTTTCATGAACTACGCTTGGTCTGATTCGTGCGGGGTCACGATACGTAGGCAATCTCCATAGGATTCGACCGTAATCGTAAGAAAAATAGAAATAAGAAAAAGAAGAAACAAGAAGAAAAGCCAAAGAAAGTAAGCAAGAAAGAAAAGAGTGGAAAACAAAAGAGAAATGAGCAGGAACACAAAAGAGAAAGAAACAAAAGAAAGAGAAGAGCACAAGAGAGGGATGAGGTGAGGAAATTTGAAAGAAGGGGCGAAGTGCCGGGATGATGCATGCAATCGAGCAAATGCATAATAGAAATAATTAACTGTATAAGTGCATTCATGCCAACGTGCGGTTGCTAAATCTGTTAAAACTTAATCGCTAACAAAGTGGTTGTCCAAATGTGTGATTACATGCAGGTGGTTGGTTGATTGGCAATTCTGGCAACTCACCCGTACAACACCCGGTCGAAAGATCAAGTAAAAATGACAGGGCAGGATTCGGAAATCAGCATCGTAGACCCTTCAAATGAAGTTGAGGTAACAGATGTGGGTGCTATGAAAGAAAAGATGAGGAAATTAAAAGCACAAATGGCTGAAATGCATCGGGCATGGTCTCAGGGACATCCGACACCACTATATCCTGCTAATACATCTTACATCCCACCCCTGGCTCAAGTTCAGGAGCCTACCACTCCCCACGCATCTTCATCCTTCCCCTATCATGCCCAGGGTTATGGTACCACTTCATACGCTCCCCCAGCTCCACCCCCCAAACAGAACTCTTCCCCACCCATGATTCCTGTCTTTGTGGAACCTCCCCCAGCCCCATTACATAGATCGTCCAGTGAGCCGCTATTCCAAACTCACGACACCCAATATTACCCTCCCGAACCCACTTTCAAAACGCCCGAGCCCTATACCTATTCTCCCTATTTCGAAATCCCGGGAGAGGTTGAGAAGCCGATTAAGAATACAGAACAGGAGGAAGTAATTCGTAAAGTCAAAAGCCTGGAGCAATCCTTCAGGAACATGCATGGTTTAGGCAACCAAGTTAGCGTCACATACAAAGATTTGTGCCCTTTCCCTGATGTTCAGTTGCCTGCGGGGTTTAAAATGCCAAAGTTTGACTTGTATGAGGGGCACGGTGACCCAGTAGCCCATCTGCGTGGCTTTTGTAGCAAAATGAGAGGCGCTGGGGGAAAGGATGAATTGTTGATAGCATATTTCGGTCAAAGCCTGAGCGGGTCCGTACTGGAATGGTACACGAGGCAAGACCCTGGCCGATGGTATACATGGGATGATTTGGCACAGGCATTCATTGGCCATTTTCAATATAACCTTGAGATAGTCCCCGACCGTTTGTCATTATTGAAACTGGAAAAGAAGCCTAGGGAGAGTTTTAGAGAGTTTAGTTTCCGCTGGAGGGAACAAGCTGCAAGGGTTGATCCTCCAATGAGGGAGAGCGAGATGGTAGATTACTTCTTGCAAACATTGGAACCTACCTATTTTGGTCATCTGGTGACATCCGTCGGAAAGTCGTTTAATGAAGTGGTAAAGATGAGAGCTATGATTGAAGAGGGATTGAAATCTAATAAGATCTTGAGCTACTCGGCATTGAAAGAAACCACCCAGGCCATCCAAAGCGGTACTGGTGGTGTGCTCAGAAAGAAGAAGAAGGAAGAAGTTGCTACGGTTGAAGCTAGTGCTTGGTCCAGGCCCAATAACCCTCCACTCTACTACAATCAACCCAAACACCACCACCCAAACTACAAATATACCCCATATGGCCCACCGCAACACTACTATTCACCACCGTAACCACACTTTTCTATCCACCACGCCCATACCTACACTCAGCCCCCGGTGCACTCGCAATGGCGTGCACCGAATCCCCAAAACACACATCCACCCCCACAAAACACCTATCCCCCTCCCAGGGCAAACAGGCCAGGAACCAACTTTCGCCCAAACCAAGCTTTTAGAAGTGAGAAGGCCCCAAACAGAAGAACATTTACTCCGCTGGGAGAATCTTACACTGATCTCTTCCATAGATTGAAACAGTTGGGAATGTTGACCCCAATCGAATCCAAAGCACCAAACCCCCTTCCCAGAAACTTGGACCATTCTGTTAGCTGTGGGTATTGCTTAGGGATGCCGGGACATGATATTGAAAAATGTTGGAAGTTGAAAAACGCGATACAAGAGCTCATTGATAATCGCCGTATTGAAGTACAGGCTCTAGAGGCCCCAAACATCAACCAAAATCCGTTACCAGCGCATTATGAGGCCAATATGATCGAACTGATACATAAGGGGACAGAGCCTAAAAAACCTTCGTAGGTGGTTATGGTGATTTGTTCTACGGAAGCCAAAGAAAAGACAGTGAGGGCAAGGCCAGTGGTTCAGTTAAAAGCAATAAAAGACAAGCCAGTGTTGGTAATGGGAAAGGGACCATTTGTGGCTGCAAAAAAGCCAGAGCCAGTCAAATTAGTGGTACCAGGGTCATCATCTGCACCCGTGGTGGTTGTGAAAGGGGCCTACGTAGAACCAGTTGTCATAAAACCAGTAGTCCAGTTACCCATGGTTGATAGCAAAGTCGTACCGTGGAAATACGACAAGGTAGTGGTGACATACAAAGGAAAGGAAATTGAGGAAGAGAGTTGTGAAACACAAGGACTAACTCGTTTGGGACGTTGTTTTGCTCCCGAAGAGTTGAGAAAGGCTAAGGGCGCTAAAGACAATCCAGTGCCAGTCAAAAAAGCTGTGACGGAAGAAGAGGCAGAAGAGTTTCTGAAAAAGATGAAAGTGCAAGATTATTCCATTGTTGAACAACTGAGAAAAACACCGGCCCAAATCTCGTTGTTGTCGTTATTGATTCATTCTGACGAGCATTGCCGAGATTTGATGAAGATATTGAATGAGGCTCATGTGCCCGACAAAATTTCAGTGAACCATCTGGAGACAATTGCCAACAAAATCTTTGAAGTGAACAGGGTAGCATTTTCAGATGATGAATTGCCTGTGGAAGGCACAGAACACAACAAAGCTCTCTATTTGACGGTCAAATGTGAAGGTTCAATGGTTACTCGGGCACTGATCGATAACGGGTCGAGTGCTAATATTTGCACGTTGTCCACATTGAACAAGTTGAAGATCGATGAGGATAGAATCCGCAAAAATAGCATTTGTGTTCGAGGGTTCGACGGAGGGGGAACAAACACAGTAGGGGATATTGTACTCGAATTGACTATTGGCCCAGTCGAGTTCACTATGGAATTTCAGGTGTTGGATGCTGCAGTATCCTACAATCTTTTGTTGGGTCGACCATGGATTCACGCGGCCAAAGCCGTGCCTTCCACGCTGCACCAAGTGGTCAAGTTCGAGTGGGACAGATAAGAAATTGTGTTATATGGGGAAGATCCCACATGCGCCATAAGTGATGCCATTGTGCCCTTTATAGAAACTGAAGATGATAAGGGACCATGGGTTTATCAGGTCTTCGACACGGTCCCGGTGAGCAGAGTGCCCGAGGGTAAAAGCATGCCATGTCCCAGGGTGGCAGCTGCGACCGTCATGGTAGTATCAGAAATGCTGAATAACGGGTTCGTGCCAGGGAAAGGTCTGGGGGCTGAACTTCAGGGCATTATTCAACCTGTGTCCCTGCCCAAAAATCTGGACACCTTCGGATTAGGGTTCAAACCAACAACGACAGATGTTAGAAGGGCCCGTAAATTGAAAAAGAAAGCTTGGGTTCTTCCTAAACCTATTCCACGTTTGTCCAGGTCCTTCGTCAGGCCGGGTAGCAAGAAATAGTCATTGGCAAAGGTGTCAGGTTCATTGATTGGGGCAGAGGGGAATTTGGATAAGGTGTTCGAGAGAGTATTTGCTGAAGTAAACATGGTTGAGGTCGGGGAAGGGTCAAGCGGAGCAGATATACAGTACATCGGACCACATGCTAACATCAACAATTGGGAAGCTACTCCTCTTCCAATTCGGAGGGAGTCGTGGTAGTGGGTTTTGTTTTCCTTTTGTCACCTGGATTATTCCAGGGCTTGTAATCCATTTGCTATGTTCCGTCCGTTTGGATGAGTTAAAACCTTGTTATCTTTACATTCAATGAAATGCAATTTTCTTCATTCCTAATTTTCTTTCCATTTTTTGTTTTCTTTCTTTTGTACAGTTCTTTTTATGCTGATATCAATGATATGACATGCATGAGGAATCTTCAGCCCAGTTTTAAAAGCCAATCTAGCTCGGAAGTAATAATACAAGAAATCGAGTGTGATGATGAGGTGGATGGTAACAACGATGAAGCATATGAGGAAATTAGTAAAGAATTAAGTCATTTTGAAGAAAAACCCAAATCTAACCTAAATGACACAGAAGCAGTTAATCTAGGGGATCAAGACAATGTGCGGGAAACTAAAGTAAGTGTTCATCTGGAGCCACAACTCAAGGAGGAGATAATTAAAGTATTGCATGAGTACAAAGATGTTTTTGCATGGTCATATGACGATATGCCAGGTCTAAGCACCAATTTGGTGGTTCATAAATTACCCACTAATCCGGCACTTCCCCCTGTCAAGCAGAAGCTGAGAAAGTTCAAAACGAACATAAGTGTGAAGATCAAAGAAGAGATTACCAAGCAGTTTGAGGCAAAGGTCATTCAGGTAACATGGTACCCCACTTGGTTAGCTAATGTCATGCCTGTGCCAAAGAAAGATGGCAAGACTAGGGTGTGCGTCGATTATCGAGACCTTAACAAGGCAAGTCCAAAAGATAATTTCCCATTGCCCAACATCCATATACTGATCGACAATTGTGCCAAACATGATATTGGCTCTTTTGTGGATTGTTATGCGGGTTATCATCAGATTCTAATGGACGAGGAAGATGCAGAAAAGACGGCATTCATCACGCCGTGGGGAACGTACTGTTATCGGGTCATGCCGTTTGGTTTGAAAAATGCTGGGGCAACTTATATGAGGGCCATGACAACCATATTCCATGATATGATACATAAGGAAATCGAGGTGTACGTGGATGATGTGATCGTGAAGTCTAGACAGCAATCCGACCATGTCAGAGATTTGAGAAAGTTCTTTCAAAGGCTTCGCAGGTACAATCTTAAGCTCAATCCTGCAAAGTGTGCTTTCGGGGTGCCATCTGGGAAGTTGTTGGGGTTTATAGTCAGCCGGCGGGGTATTGAATTAGACCCGTCTAAGATCAAAGCCATTCAGGAGTTGCCACCTCCAAGAAACAAAACCGAGGTGATGCATTTGTTGGGAAGATTGAACTATATCAGCAGGTTCATTGCTCAGCTCACGACAACTTATGAACCAATTTTCAAGTTGTTGAAGAAAGATGCCGCGGTCAAATGGACTGATGAATGTCAAGAGGCTTTTAATAAGATAAAGGGGTATTTGTCGAACCCACCCGTGTTGGTCCCGCCGGAACCAGCATATCTGACAGTTGTAGATAGTTCATTCGGCTGTGTACTAGGGCATCACGATGTTACGAGCAGAAAGGAGCAGGCTATCTACTATCTCAGCAAGAAGTTCACATCTTACGAAGTTAAGTATACTCATCTGGAAAGGACATGTTGCGCCCTGATTTGGGTGGCACAGAAGTTGAAACATTATTTGTCATCTTACACTACTTATCTTATATCTCGCCTGGACCCGCTGAAGTATATTTTTCAGAAACCCATGCCCACAGGGAGGCTTGCAAAGTGGCAAATCCTACTTACAGAGTTCGACATTATCTATGTGACACGGACTGCAATGAAAGCACAGGCACTAGCCGATCATTTGGCTGAGAACCCCGTCGATGAAGATTATGAGCCTTTGAAAACTTATTTCCCTGATGAAGAGGTGATGCACATTGATGAATTAGAACAAGCTAAGAAGCCAGGATGGAAAATTTTCTTTGATGGGGCTGCGAATATGAAAGGCGTGGGAATATGAGCGGTACTTATTTCTGAAACAGGTCAGCATTACCCTGTTACAGCTCGACTTCGTTTCTACTGTACGAACAACATGGCAGAATATGAGGCGTGTATATTGGGATTGAGATTAGCTGTGGATATGGGTATGCGGGAAGTCTT